>NW_006290541.1:712948-801971 GCF_000327345.1 Myotis davidii
TATTTTCCCATTCTTACCTGATGTGCAATGTCTTGACAACTATTACTTCATTTATTATGTTTGGAGGGGAATTAAAATGTTTTCCTTATTTTTTAAATACATTTTTATTGATTTCAGAGAAGAAGGAAGAGGGAGAGAGAGATAGAAACATTATTGATGAGAGATAATCATTGATCAGCTGTGTCTTGCACACCCTCTGCTGGGGATTGAGCCTGCAACCCAGGCATGTGCCCTTACTGGGAATCAAACCATGATCTCCTGGCTCATGGGGCAATGCTCAACCACTGAGCGATACCAGCCAGGCAAATTGTGTTTACTTTAAAAATTATATAATGATTTTCTTATAGAAGTTGTAATTTAAACATCTTAATAAAATCTTGGAATGCCTTTATCCTTTCAATGAAACATTATTTATTTGGAGGCAAATTGTAGCAAGAATTCTATTTAGAAAGTGATATTTTAAGAAGTCAAATTTCTCAAATGTTCAGTATGTCTAAATATTGGAAGCTTACTAAATGTATCAGAAAATGGTAAAATTACATTCAGCATTTTCAATCCATAATTCCTGAGGGCTTTTAATAGGGCTTATGAAAAAAATTAACAACCCTATTCCTGACTTTGTTGTTGGAATGATGCTGCAATGCTTTGAGGTAGAGCAACCATCTTATAACCATAAGAATGAGAGCTATGTTCTAAGGATGCATAAAAGAAATATAGCAGTCACCTTGCTCCTGATGACACAGGGGATATGCTATAATAGTTCTGAACTTCACAAACCCAGACATCTTTTTATGTGATAAAAATGAACTCAGTCTCTCACTTCTGAACATAAGGGCATAAGAAGGACAAACCTTAGTCTCCCACTATAATGATAAACAGTAATAAAGTTAGAATATGTATATGGTATATGTATATTATATACATTACAATTATGGAAAATCTATTTTATTTTATGACAAATATGTTCAGACATTCAGATGTCAAACAATAGATTACACAGGTCTAAGATCTTTGACAGAAGGGAAAAATATGAGTTGTACCCTAGCTTTCTCAATTCATCATGAAAGGATTGTCTGCATCATGGACACAGGGTAAGAGAACCCAGAAAATCTCCAGTAGTCTCACTGATTTGAGAAGATGGAGATCAACAAATATTTGGGTAAGGCTGATGAGGCTGGAGGCTGTGAGGGATAGTTTGAGAAGAAGGAAGTTATGCTAAGATCAAAGGGTGTGAAGTTTCAATTATGTAGAATAAGTAAATTATGGAGATCTAACATACAGCCTAGTGACTATAGTTAATAATATTGTGTAAATGAAATTTGTTAAGAGAGTAGATCATAAGTAATCACACACACAAGGGAGGTGATTATGTGAATTTTTGGATATGTAAATGAGCTTAACTGTAGTAATCATTTCACAATGTATATCAAAATATCATATTGTATACCTTAAATATATAATTTTTATAAAAATAATACAAAATAAATATGTTTAAATATCAGAAGTAGAAGTCTATTCTAAAACTGATGTGTTTTATTCCCAAATTAAGTTGCTGAAAGTTTGTAGTAAAATATTTCCCTCCTTTTAAGAAACAAAAGAATAAGAGAGCTACGCTGAAAATGAATGCCTCATCTATGTATGGGGTCCCTTTGAGTATTAGTGAAGCATGAGCCCATATAGCTGTAGAGGAGAATCAAAAAAATATCTGGGCAAAGAGCAGGGGAATTGCAAGCAGAACAATTCCCAATGAGCATACAGTGTGGGGAGATGTTCAAACTTTAATCAGAAAAATAAATAAATAAGGGAGAGTCCTCTGTTGATTATCTGGGGCACTCAGTGAAGATGCCAGAAGGTTCATAACTTAATAATAAAGCTGAAATACCTCTGAAGTTAAGATTTTCCAATACTTGCCTAAGGAAAGATGGACCATAAAATAAATCTCCACAAATTTAAAGGTATTTCAATGTATAGATTTGACAAGATCATAAATGCAGCCCTGGTGTCTGTTTTTTTTTTATAGAAATTGACAACTTGATACTAAAATTTATGTAGAAATTCAAAATATCTAATTAAAATATTTTAATAAGTACATATTTGTCAAATATATATTAACAACCAATATGATTAGTAACACAATAAACATAGGCAAAAGTTTTGAAGAGACACTTCACAAAAGATCTAAAAATGACCAATAAGCATATGAAAAATGGCCATTATTATTAGCTATCAGGGAAATGAAAACATTCAAACTACAATAAGATAGCATTAGATACCTATTGAAGTGGTTAAAATTTAAAAGGACTGACAATACCAATTCTTGGCATGAATATGGAGCAATTAAAAGTACCAAGGAATGTAAATGGTATAACATTTGGAAAACATTTTTGAGGTTTCTTATAAAATTAAGTATGAACTTATTATATGACCCAACAACTCCACTCTTAGAAATTCATTCAAAGGAAATGAAAACATGCGTCCTCAAAAAGACTTGCATGTGAACATTCATTGCACCTTTATTTATAACTAGAGGTTCCATGCACGAAATTCATGCACTTGGGAGAGGAGTCCCTCAGCCTGGCCTGCACCCTCTCACTGTCTGGGAGCCCTCGGGGGATGTCCGACTGATAGCTTAGGCCCTCTCCCTAAGTGGGTAGTTGGACATCCTTAGCACTGCCACAGAGGCAGGAGAAGCTCCCACCATCGCTGCTGCACTCGCCAGCTGTGAGCCCGGCTTCTGTCTGAGCGGTGCTTCCCCTGTGGGGGTTGCACTGACCACCAGCTCCTGCATTGAGAGTCTGCCTCCTGGTGGTCAGTGCACATCATAACAACCGGTCATTCCACTGTTTGGTCTATTTGCATATTAGCCTTTTATTGTATAGAATGTCCTAACACCAGAAACAGCCACGTTGTCCATTAGTAGACGAATGGATAAACAAGTTGTGGTATATCCATGCAATGGAATACTATACAGCTATAGTATAGCTATCTGTAGTTTATTCCAGAAATGAACTGAACTGAAGATAAATACAGAACTATCAAATCATTATGCTGACACAGAATACTACTAACTAAATGAGACCATTTATATGGAACTCTAAAAAGACAGTTTCTACTGACAAAAAGCAGATCAGTGGAGGTCTGAAAAGTGAGGGTGGGCTGGGGGAATTATTAAAAAGGGTCACAACTAGACATTTTGTGGTTATGAAAATGTCTAGATATTGATTGTGGTGGTGATTACATGCATATTTATATTTGTCAAAGCTCATGAAATGTATGCTTAAGGTGGGTGCATCTCAAATTTGATTAAAACTTATACAGAGAATGATGACCTAACTGTAGACGTATTAATCAGAATATGAAACAATATAAAAATTGAGCTCATCATTTATACTAAACGCACCTACACACAGAGAGTTCAGAATGAAAAGAAATATTCCAAAATGAAATATTTAAAACTATTTGGCAAGGGTGGCAGAATTTGGACAATTTTATTTCCTGTTAAAGTTTTCTTACTTTTATGTTTTCTACTATAAATGATATTGTTTTCATAATCTGAAATAATAATGAAGTTGTTTAATATTCTCACACACAATTATGCAATAACATCTCATGGTTGGTTCCACCTTTAAGTTCCTGGTTAAACCCAGTGTAGGATTTGGATAACCCTAGACAGGGATTAAACTTGCCAATGTTAAAAGCCCCTCCCATTTCTATCATTTGTGGTGATGTTGTCACCTCCGGCTCAATAACCAACAGTTTCCAGTGTCACCTCCCCAGAATACAGGCTTTCACTGCAAGTGTACCAGTGTGACCAGGAGGACTTGTGACAACAGACTGCCAAGACCTCCCCCGGAGTTTCTGACTCAGTGATTGCAGCTCAGGGAGAGCCAAGGTGTAGAAATTTACAGATGAACCACGAATTGTTGCCACAGGATAATAAGTGGTAGGTATCCATTTCCTACTGTTTCAAGCCATAAGTTAGAGGTTTGCCTGTTTACTTAGTCCAGAAATAGAGTATAATGTAAGAAAAAGTACTATCCCTATTATTATCTTCAACAAAAGTAAAGATAATGCAAATACCAGTTACCAGTAACAGTGCAGCCCCATGCTTGAAAAACTAGACTTAATTCATAATCTGTGGAAACTACATAAGCAACTTACAATAATTGAGTAAAAAATGGCTTCTTTTTTGAGGACTGTTCTGAGCTCATTATCTTTTTAGTATTTATCCTTCTCATTACACAGCAGTCACTTCATCAATAGCACTTTAGGCTCAGCTTTAAATACTGGACAGTCACTCTGACTCCATTATCTGCAGTGCCTGCATGGTGTTTTTCCATCTTGACTTCTCCCATACCCAACACTGCAGTTGGCACTGACTTATGTGACAGCAGATAATGTGTATTAAGAGCTTGCTATGCCCCAGCACTATTCTAAACACTTCACATATATTGATGCATTGCACCTTCATAACCACATTATAGGGGAGGTACGATGATATCATCGTTGTCCTCATTTTACATTTTGTTTCTTGATTTCTCTCTCAGTTTGAGGAGCCAGGTCCTTGCCTAATTTGCCTGACCTTGGGTTCAATATGTGCACCTCACAGCTCATTTGCTTTCCATTTTACCATTTCCCCTCCTCCAAAATACCATGATGGGAGAATTTACAGTTGTGAAATGTTATATTTAATTGAAAAATGGGGCTTAGATGAGAGATTTTAAAAGTAATGTTAAAAAGCATAACATTTGATCTCTGAAGTTCTTGAAATAATGGGAAGTGGTTGAAGACTGAGATTCCTAACATGTTGAATGAGAATTTGGAAATGATTTTATGTAACCATTCTTTAAAGTGAAAAGATGGCACCCCCATATAACTCTGGGAAGAAGGGGGCGCATGGACTTCTCATTCCTGTCCCCAGGACAGGTGAGGGCATCTGGCACCTGGATCTCTACTATGGCCCCCTGAGTTCAGGAATATTGGATTTGGTTTTAGAATTCAGCAATTTGGTTTGGAATCAACTTGAATTTAAAAAAAGTTGGGGGGGGGCTTTCTTGAGGTATGATTATCAAGTAAAAATTGTGTCTACTTAAGGAGTATCCATCACTTCATGAAGTTACCATCTGTGTGTGGGTGTGTGTGTGTGCACGCGCATATGGTGAGAACTCCTGAGTCTACTCTCTCAGCAAATCTCAAGTCTACAATGCATTACAACTATGGTCACCATGCTGTACATTATGTCCCAGGACTTATTCCTCTTAGAACTGAGAGTTGGTAGCCTTTGACCAGTATTTCCCAATTTGCTCCACCCCCAACCCCTGGCAACTGCCATTCTACACTCAATCAGCTGCAATTTTCTGATACCTTCTTGACTTGGCTGATTCTCCTTTGAGATAAGTATCAGATGTAATTTTAGGCAAAACTTCCCTGACTTGTACTTAGTTTATATAGATTGCCCCTGACCCCACTTACGGAGAGGGAGAGAAGTATAAAGATGACACAGATATAGACACTTTGATATACATTGATGTAAAACATTTGTCAGAAGAAAACTCAAGGCAGTTATGGTGCATATAAAAAGAGAACATCACTCTGTGACTGACAGCTCAGGGAATGATTGAACATCTGAAATGAGTCCTGAAGCAGGAGAATAAATCAGAATAGTTGGGGACAGGACTACCAGGAAGAGGGAACCACATGGACAAAGGCTCAGAGGCAAGAATTTAGCAGAATGTATTTGGGAGCCAGAAATTCATTTGACCTGCCTAGGGAGTAAATTTATGGCAAGAGATGAGGCTGGAGAGGGGGTGAGAGCAGCTCATGAAAAGCCTTGCATCCCTCCATCTTGAATACTGGGCTACGGACAGGGTGGGAGAGCCATCTTCCAGGCAAGCTCCTTCCTTGGACCACCTCTAACACAGCAGGGCTGTGTGTGCAGCTAGTGTTTGAAAAGCTTTTCCTTCATGTTTCTTGATAAAGAAGGTTTTGCAACATCACTCACTACATTAAAATGCTTTCTTAGCTTCAGGGAACTGAAAGCATTTTTATTATGTTCCAACATTATTTATCCTTCCTGTACACAAGACTGAAAAGCAGAAATCCAAAGAGAGAAATCCTTCTAATGTGTAAAACACAGTTGTGTTCCATTTGTCTGCTATCACAGAGGTAGAAAGATAACAACAACCACGGCAGAGGCCTGGTGCCTGCCCCCATCCTCCCGGAATATATAGATGGGTGGAGACAAGCTCTCAGGGACACACCGCTACTCAAATTTGAGCCCGCATTCTCACCCAAGTCTCGAAGCTCCATTTCAACAGAACACATTTCAGACCTGTCTTCCTCTGAGAAGCCCTATCCATTCAGGTCACACTGTCTGCAAGCTCATCTGAGGCCAGTCTTGTATCAGAAAGAAAATAATCTCACATGTGTAACAATGAAACGATGCCAGGGGACACTAATTCATTTGCAGGAAATATATAAATTCTTATTATTTTATCACAAATTAATTTTTTATCAAAAGTCTCCAAATTGCTTTATGACAGAAACTTAATCCAAATCAATTGAAGAGAACCTGAGTTGAATCAGTATTTTTCAGACAACTCGGGGGTTGCGTCTGTGTATTTTTTAGAAGGGTCACGTGTACATTGCAGAGGAGTTTTTGACACCTCATGGGTGGAAGAGACTTGATACTCCTTCCTGATTGCCTATCCATGCTAGAATCTGCGTGGATGGACTTTTCCACTCTTGGGCCAGCTGTAGGCATCTATTCCAGGCGGAAACATCTGAGTAATAAATATTTTCCATCTGGTCCCCAGCTTCCAGGTCACTCTGTGTCTTGTCTGCCCCAAGGATGATGACTGGGTGGGCCAGCCATTTGTCCCCCAGCCCTTTCTTCTCTCCTCCCCGGACCACAGCAGGCTCAGTAGATTTCTCTTGGGCTTCCTATGTTGTAGGCCCTGGTGCTTTTTCTGCTGTACTGATGGCAAGTGAAGCCATCACACAACTTGTGGGTGAGGCCTGATGCCTCCTTGGATTTCGCCAAGGGAACAGTGCACAGGTTCCCTCCTCTGGTCTTGGGTCCCCACCCTTATCTGGGAGGTTTTCCTTCTACAAGTGGGTTTGTTGACCTAAAGAATGGACAGAGGTAGGGCTCTTCCTGGAAAATGCACTACACACTCTCTTCTAATTTGATTGGCTTCCTCCTCATTCAGAATCTTAGCTGCTGAAAATAATCTTTCTCCTCAGTTCCTAGCACGCTATCATGCATACCTAAAGTTATTTCTTCATTCATTCACCTGTTCATTGCCCATTCCTTTCCTCCTTTCTTGAACAATCATCAAATGATAGTTGTTGTGATTATCGTGTGCCTTTTGATTTGTATGTTTCCTTGCAAAATGTGGATGAAAGTTTTGTGCACATGCTTTTTAATTTATACAGATACTTTGGTTATAGACTTAATTTTGTTTGTGATTTTCTTATTGGGCAGAAATCCTTGGCTTTCTCTTCCATCTCTCCCCGTGTCAGTCTTAGGACATTTAATTTAGTTTGGGCAGAAGAAAATAAGCTGGACAAGGCCTTGGCCTTTAATTCTAAAAAGTTTAGAATTAAATCCCACTATTTTCTGTGACCTTCTTTTCCTCGGGCAGTGGAGGCTCAGTTTATTTTAAGTTAGAAGAACATCAACAAGGGACAAAAATTAATTTCAGAAAAGAAAATCCCAGAAGTTAAGGCTTTAAAGAACTACCTTACCACATGACCATTGGACAATCACATGTATGCATACGGTCCAACTTCTTCTAG
This sequence comes from Myotis davidii, assembly GCF_000327345.1. Lineage (NCBI taxonomy): Eukaryota > Metazoa > Chordata > Mammalia > Chiroptera > Vespertilionidae > Myotis > Myotis davidii. Next base: position 720,749 of record NW_006290541.1, read on the forward strand.
ATTCTTTATGCTAAAGCATCAGCATTGTTAGCGGGCACTTCTCTTGGCTGCACAGACCACCTTTCCTACTATGATGCAGCCTTGATATATTCTAATCTGATGACAGTCTTTCCACCAGGGAAGTCCTGCAACCTAATCCATTTGGGCATGAACATTCCCAGCTTTTATCAATCACACATTTGAGGACAATCTGGACTCACTTCCTCACTGGGAATTCAAATTAACATTTATGTTGAGATTGTCCTCAATCTTGCTCTCATCTGATTCTAGGTTGGCTGAGTTCCTGTCTATAGCCCTAAGTGCAAATCATAATGGCTCTGCAGTGCTAAAACAAAGACACCAACTTTGGAATAAAACACGTGGGTCCCTCACTTGGCTCTGTACAATCTCCTCAGTAGTGAACTACAGATAACCATTAATGGTGCTGTAGTTAGGATCTGTGAACGAATGTGTAGGAAACGTTTAACACAGAACCTGGCACGTAGGAAGAGCTCAGTGTTAACACTTGTTATTATTTGCAGCATTATTCAATGCCCTATGCTTTACCCACTTCATTGATATGCAGCTCGTCTCTACACTGGCCAGGAAATGTAATAGGGTGAGCATCTCCTGTGTTGTGTGACATTTTTTGATGTAAGTAGAAAAATGGCCTCCTCTTAAGGAAGGGCCTTCACCTACAAAACAGCTTTAAAATATTGTGCCAGACACTGCAAGTAATTCTAGCACATGAAGTCTGCGATGTCAGGAAAAGCCTGGCAAGGCTATTTCTCTGGGGCTCTAGAGGATTCGAAAAGGTGCACAGTCTTGACCTTACAAAGCAACGGCACGATTTTTCTCCAGCAAGAAGCGAGGCTGCACACCTCGGATAAGACCCAGAGGCCACGGCCCCAGGAAATTGGAAGCTTGGAAAATAAGCATTCAAAAGGTGAAAATGCTTCATCTGGTTATTAGGAAAGGAGAGAAAAATGTTGGCCAGAAATCGGGTCTGCAACACCCACGTGGATATGTTCAGTGTATCCAGCTGGGTATCCTTTGCTTTGGGCCTGATTGTATCTCCTTTGGGGAATGAAGCTGAGGGTAGGAGGTCCTTGTCCTGCCTCATAGAGATCTGTCAAATCTGAAAGGGGTTTGAGTGGGGTACAGGTGATGGTGGATTTCCCCTGATTGTTAAAAAAAATGTACATTCAAATAAAAACAAGGAAAACATAGAGAGATGTAAAGAAGAAACTAATTTTTCATAGTCCTGCTGCCAAGAAACAGTCACTGATAATGACATCCTATTATGATCTTTCTCTCTCTCTCTCTCTCTCTCTCTCTCTCTCTCTCTCTCTCTCTTCCTCTCTTTCCTATTCCCTCTGTTTATATCTTTTTGGAAGTATATTTATACATCATAAATATAACATTTTAGAATTATACAGTTCAATAATTTTTAGCAAATTTACTGAGTTGTGTGCCCATTGCCATCGTCCAGTTTCTGAGCATGTTCATCACCCCAATAAGATCCCTCATGGTCATTTATAATTAATCCTCATTCCCTACTTTTTCAGTTCTCAATTCTGATTTCCTCTCTGTCTCTATGTACCTGTCTTTTATAAGGAATTTCATAAAAATGGAATCATAGAATATGCAATCCTCTGTGTCTGGCTCCTTTTAGTTCACAGAATGTTTTGAGCTTCACCCATGTTGCAACAGGTATCAGTACTTCAGTCCTTTTTCAGGCTAAATACTATTCCATTGTATGGAGATACCAAAGTTTGCTGATTAAGTTACCTACTAAGAGGCATCCAGGTTGTTTCCTACTTGGGGCCACTATGAATTATGCTAAGAACATTTACATTTATGTGCTAGTCTCATAAGTACACACCTAGGCATGGAATCGCTGTGTCATCCTGTAAATGTATGTGTCACTTTTTAATAAATTGCCAAACTGCTTTATATACTCACCAGCCACATAGGTGTTCCTTTTTCTCTACCTCCTCAACAAACTTGTTAGTGTCTGCCTATTGGATGTTAGCCATTCTAGTGGATGCCAAATCCATCTGTATCTCTATATGACTCAATTTAATCCAAAGAATCATTAAGGTGAAAGGCTCAGAAATCCTTACCTATCTTGTTGAATAAGGAAACAGGTCATGCCTTTCTGCTGTCAACAGTTTCCCCCCCCGCCCCCTTTTTTTCTTTTGCTCAGTTTTTTTTTTTCCCTATCCTCTCCATTAACAAACTCATGTGTCTGAATACATATTGTATGTGTCATAGTTTAAATTATTCTGAATAAATCTGGCACAGCCAATTGCTGGCACAGGTGGGATGCTCTGCCTTCTTATGCCCACGCAGACCTTACAAATCATTTCTGCTGGGTGCACAGACGGCCTCAGAAGCTTTTCCAATGCAGAGTTCCAACCAGCTGTTATCAACCAATTGGTGATGGCAGGAAGGATGAAATCGATTTACCATGCTTAATATATAAATATCTGGATATTGCTTTTTCATCAATTAAATTTGTAAGCATGTATTAAGCATTCTTCATAAAAGAATTTTAATGGTCTGTAATATTCCATCTTATGAACACATTATAATCTATTTAACCATTCACCTATTTTGAGTATATAATTATCCCCTGGTTCATTTGTAGTATAAATAATGCGACATATTTATATATCCTAGAAGTAAAAAGGTTTTTGAGTCTCGGTGCACCACTAGAGTGTTCTCGGGATAATTTTAGTTTTTGCCCCATTTTTCCAATGAATGGACATCCATGCTGGTGACAGTTGATCTTTTTTAGATGCCAAAAAGATGAGAGTTTTCTTAAGTTTTTATTGAACACTTAGAATTTACGTGACCTCCTGGGAACTTCTTGCTTGGCTTATTACACAACTAAACTTGTTTTGGTTTTACTATTTAAAACGGCACGGATAATGTTTCTCCTCTGTTTCCTTGTCCTCTGCTGGTTTCATAGTCCAAGAAATAGGCCTCAAAAAGTGGTAAAGAAAAAAAAAAAGCCCCAAGCCCAGGACTTGTGGAGTGTGCTTTTAGGAAGATGCAGGCAGGGAATAAGGTGGTGAATACAGCCAGCCTCTCCCTCAGGATAGAGGGGATGGGCTTGGCTCAGTGTCCTGTCTCTCCAAGCAGAAACAAACAGAAAAGATGGGAAGAGAAGTTGCTACCCCCAACCGAGGGACAGGGGCCATGGAGGAGGGTCAGCGGGCTCCCTCACACCCTGCCACATGCTCTGGTTTCACTTGTGATTTCCAGGAATTATGGCCAATTCTGAGTCAAGCCCCGAGTCGTGCCCATCTGGGACTGTGTATGCCACACTGTCCCTGGGGTCTGAACAGACTGATAGATGTCATATCCAGGAGCAGAGCGGTGGGCAGTATATCAGATTTCCCCCTAAGTCCTTCTCTCCTGTTGTTTTGTCTTAGACATTTAGCTCTCCATGGCTTAGCTTTTCTTAAAGAGTTCAGGCAGATAAATGGAGTCAAATGTCATTTACAAGAATTTTCATTGTTATTCTCCACTCTCAAAGGCGTCATTATGGCAAATTTACTTTAGCTGTGGTTTATGTGGTCAATTTCAGTTATATCAGAAAATAAGTGCCAGGAGGGCAGCGCGCTCTGCTGTTCACCGCTGTACTCCCAGCACATAGTAGGTGTTCTAGACATTTGTTGAGTGAAAGGGACAATGTATGTGAAGGTTCTTAGTGGCCTGAACCCAAGCAATAGAATAATCATGACACAACGATTTCACTCCCAGGTGTATACTTAACAGAAATGAACACGATGTCTTCCAAAAGATAAGTTCAAGGATGTTTCTCAGGACATTATTTAGAATGTCTGAAACTACTTATAGTTCTAATGTTCATCAACCACAGAAATGGGGAGGGGAGGCATTGTGATTCATTCAAACATGGGATGTTACTCAGAAATAAAAGTAGAAGTAAATACAACAAGAAAATATCATCATGGAGATAGTATTGAATAAAAGAAGTCAAACATGGAAATGCATATGTTGCATCATCCCAAAGACAGGCAAACATATTTGGTGATAGAGACCAGCAGAGTGACCATGGGGGGATGTTGACTGGCATGGAGCAAGACTCAATAGCTAAAGCTGTTCGTGTGTTGACTTGAGTGTCATTTCCATGGACACATACATACATACATACATACAAACTCATCAAATAATGCACTTAGATTTATAGGTTTTGCTACATATAAGTTGTATCTCCATTTTTATATATATATATATATTATTGATTTCAGAGAGGAAAGGAGAGGGAGAAACATCAATGATAAGAGAGAATCATTGATTGGATGCCTTCTGCACACCCCACAGTGGGGATCAAGCCCATAACTCAGTCATGTGCCCTGACCAGGAATCAAATCATGACCTCCTGGTTCATAGGTCAATGCTCAACACTGAGCCACTTTGGCCGGACTGTACCATTTTTAAAGTTTGTATCTCAATATGGCATTACAGTTTTGCATTGCCTAACTCTTACCTCCCTCAATGTTACTATTTTGTTAAACTCTAATAGGTCCCTGGATATGCCAAGTATTGTAAAGCTATCAGAATTTTGCATGTTCTATGTCCTCCTCATTACTCCGTTAAGCCAGCAAAACTGCTCCATATCTTCAGATGCAACGTTAGATACCATTACTTTTTTCAGATGTAATTTTCATTATTTTTCTTTGTCTCCCTTCCCCAAGAATGCATTACCCAGTTGGGCTTCTTCTTGCCTTCTCACATTGAGTATTTACCCCTAACCCAAACTGAGTCAAAATTGCTTGTGTTTTAGTCTGTCTCTCCTCCTAGAGTTTGAAGTCATTGCATGCAGACATCCACTCTGGTTCCCAGCTGAGTCCAGCTTACAGTCCATCACTGGGCACTAGTTGTGCAACCAATGCCCATCGGATTGAGTACCATATTTCTCCTCACGAAAATGAAGATTTAGCATCGGCGGCCAGATTTTTCTCTTCCCGAGAGTGTTGGTGTTTCTAGGGCTTTTGCTAATGCCACACTGACATGTTCTTTGCACAGGGCCTGTTGGAAAATTAGATCAGGTGGCTTCCCCACTGTAACATATGACACTTTTCTAATTAGGGCAATGTTTAATTTACTGTCTCATGGCTTTTTGAATAAATATAAATTGTCATACTAAAGTGACAGGTGTAAAACCCAGGATGGCTGTGTTAGAGAGGTTAATCTGCTGTTAATCAAATCAGTTCTGCTTGACTTTCTCCCGGGGAGTGAGAGATAATGGCTCTGTTTAACTGGAGATTAGCCAGCTTTAGGCTGGAAATCCCTCCGGGTTCACTTGAGCCTCTTTGTGTCTTGTTCAGAATGAAGATATTCAAGTGGGTCCATAATTAAAGTTGGGACCTTCTCCCCCCTATGGCATCCCATGAAGTGAGGACACTTTCCATTGGGCCTTTCCATTGCCAGAAGGTTTTTTCCCTCTTAATCCAGTTAGTTATGGAATATTCATATACTATGCAGCCCCCGTAAAGTTTTAAATTCCTGCCAGCAATAGAGTTGACTGTTTTCACTCTCACTGGTGCTGATCACAGAAAAACTGGGGCACAGAGGCAGGATGGGGAGCTGGCCTTGTCCTTGAGGTGACCCCATGAATGTATCTCTGGTCCAGAAAGAGAGAGGCTCTAACCAGAGCCAATGAAACTGTTGGCACAAGGAATTATGAGATTGAGACACACTAGCAGAAATGATTTGAGACGTAGGAGAATAAATAGGTTTTCTCCCTAATCTTTCCCGGGACCACGTCATGTCTTTGACATAAGAACAACCATTCTTTGTAACCTCAGGGATTTTCAGCCTCAAAAGCACTGGGGTTCTTATAGTCATTGGAGAGAACATCAGCAGCGTGGTTGGCTCCAGCTCTAGGCATGAGGCAGCATGGTCAGTGGCTGTGTAAGCAGCAAAGCAAAGCAGAGGCTGATGAGAAGAAATACCCTATTCTGGGACTCCTAGAATTATCTTCTGAAGATTCTGGATAAACTGACAGCTTCATTATGCAGATAGTGGAAGAGCAAGAAGAATAGGAAGCATCGCCAGTCACTTGAACCACTCATTAATGGAAGGTAATAAAAGGGCATTATTAAGACTGAGGACTACAGAATCAAAGTGCTGGGTTCAAAATCCAGCTCACTGCTCAAGTTATGTGACTATGAGAAAACCACTTAAACACTCTGAGTCTCATTATTCTCATATGTAAAATGGGGTTGTTTGGGTTAAATGAGACAATATGCAAAATGCACTTAAAACTGTGCCTGGCTGTAAAGATAAGCATTCATTTTCAATGAATTCAATATAATCATTAAAAACTCATCATTATGACCTCACCATTACCATTATGACCACCATCAGCATCACCATCATCGTCACCATTATCATGACTATCACCATCATCAGCATTGTCATTATCATCGCAATCATCATCACAATCTTTCCTATCGTATTATAATTCATCACCTTTGCCATTATAATTAGCATCATTTTCAATACTAGTGCCTATGGAATGATCAGAACTAAGGATGAGGACTAAGGAAAGTAAAATCACATTGGCATTATCACCTCTATGGTATAGGTGAGGAAAGCATTGACCAGAGTTAGAGACCAGCCTGAGACCACACAGTTAATCAGGACTGAGGCTAGAATCTGAACTCAGTTCTTTAATGTAATAAAATATAACACTTTTTCCAAAAAGGGGGCTGTTACGGAGCAAAGAGCACACAAAACAGGTGGCTGAACAACAACAGTAAATACTGCAGGATAATATATCTCCATTAATGTAAGCTGTGACATGATCACATGATGGGTTGGTTTCCAAAGAAAGAGCATATTCCTAATAACTTGAATTTTGAGATGTATTTTTTTTATTTCCCACCTACAGATTAATGATGTCATAAACACAGATGTATTCTCTTGCATTTTTCCAGCCAACATCACATTGTTAATCTCCCCTGTGACCCTGACTTGTCTCTGGATTTTGGAGAGGCAGAACAATGTATCCACTTATTTTCCCGTAACTCACCCAGCATGGAAAACAAATAACTGAGCTGGCATGTCTGAAGTGCTGTGTTGTGGGCAAAACAAGGAGGCAAGACAGTCTTGCTCTTCTATTTATGGACTATAAACCCTTTACAGTGGCATTGATGAAGGGTTTATAGTCAGCACACAAGCTGGTTACCCCATAAATTGTAATGTTATATGATAAACTGGGGCTTTATAGCAGTAGTAGATATCAACGAAAAAAATGAGTTGGAGTCTGAAAGGATCTATCATTGAAGATACTTGCCACAACTTTAAATATTCAAGCTTGTTTTTGTCTTCATTTCATTCAAGCAGGGGATAGTTTATGTTCTCCTGAGTAGGGATTTATGGATTCACCTAGAGATCAACTGTGTAAAAATAAAATCAAAACAATGGAAGGCACCCTGAATGGTGAATGGCATAGTCATGATGTGGATAAGAAATAGAAGAGAAACACTGAATTATTCAAACATTTCTGTTTCCCATTTTTACACGGGCAGGTAACAGGTAAGTCTTCCTCCAGTTTCGGGCCTGCTAATATGCTAAGACATCTCGCTTACTATATCGAGAAATGGAAAATATTTACAAGGGAAATGTGTTGAACATAACTTAATTGCCTCAAGTTTACATTAAAGCTGAAAGCAGTAAAATGTCAACAAATGTTAATTTCCAGGACTCTCTAATGGGCTCACACTTTTTCAGTTCTCAATTCTGTCCTTATTCATTATGGAACTGAAATTGCTAATATTTACTTATTACTTATTTATATTTTCATTTGAAAGTAAAAATAAGCTCATTTGCCATAATAACAGCTTAATATTTCCAGTGCTAAGAAACTATCTTTTAAAAGATTTCTATTTATGGCCCCTCAGAAGAAGAAATAAGAGAGTTTTCCTTTTTGCCTATGGAATACGAGCAAAGTATCATTAACTTGGAACATGATCATCACTCACTTTGAAGCTTACTTAGTACTCCGGAAGATAAGGGCCCTGAATTCACAGAGGCAAGGAATGGCTTGATGCATTAGCTGAACCCATCCTGCAAACAATGAGAGCTAAGAGGATCTATTCCAGAAGGTAGGAGTTCAGCCTCACATCGCATTGCAAGCCTGACATCATTTGGAATTGACTTGCTAGAACATCTCAACTCACTTTGCCTGAGGCTGGAGGGACTGTCCACTCTAAGCTCAGTGGCCCAAGTCCCTCCAGTTAAATCAGTAGACACTTTTGGGCAGATATCAGAGCCTGAATTGCCACAGGTTGCTTATACCTGAATCCCTAGAGGCCGTGGGACACCATTTATACTCTCTCAATTTTCTCAAAGACCTTCCACAGACTTAGAGATTACCCTTCACCTTGGTTCAGCTATATGACTTCCCTCTCCACAGGCAGCTTTGGCAGGTCACTCCTGCTCTTCTCCACCATGACCCCTTCTAATTAATAACCAGTGCAAGAAAAACAAAACTTCCCAGCTTTCCTAGGACTGAGGGACTCCCTAGGACAGACATCGGACTTTCAATTTTAAATCCAGGAAATTTCCAACAAACCAGAATGTGTTACTCGTACTACCAGTGACCCTGAATTACTAGGAATGGCTGAGATACAGAAATCCTATTAGCAGCTTACACAAATCTGAATGAGACTCAGAGGAGAGAATGAGGGGGGTGAGAAAGGTATAGAGCTTTCTTATCATTCAATTTTGTGGGTGAGGGGCAACTAGACTGATGGGGTCTAGAGCAAGGAAGGATAATCAATATTGCCTTGTATGACAATGCTGACAATTAGAAATGGCTGCCAGGAGTTGTGTGTTAGGGAGTATTCTGAGGCTATTTAACAAAAGAAACATGATGGCAGACTTCAAAGAGGGATGGAAAATGACAACAGCAAAAGATGATAGATAGATGATAGATAGATAGATGATAGATGATAGATAGATAGATAGATAGATAAATGAATAGATAGAATTGACTAAGAATTGGATGCAATGACCCTTTAAGCATTAATTTAGAATTAACTTTAAAAAATCTAACTAAATAAACTAAAAGCAGTTTCAACCAGTGAAGAAAAATAGTAACGCACACAAAACTTTGATAGCAATGGTTGCCCTTTTTCTATGCATAAATATATTCTAAACAAATAACACTGCATATACTGCTTGCCAACCTAGTTCCTTTCTTTCTTGTCTTGTTCAAATAAAATCAGATATTTTGAATAATATCTCTGCCATTAAGTACTATTCTACAACTTTATTGCAGATGGCCACAGAGAATATTATTACATAGAATATGCCCAAATTTTCTTCATAGCTCTCCTATTGTTAAACACCTGGTTGCTAATATTCACCCACTTTTTACCTATAAACATGGCCATTTCAAATGATTCTGCCTAATAACACATTTGACCTTACCCCAACCTAATAAAAAACCTATCTATTTATAAGAATAAAGACAATGCACATTTTTGGGACTAGGGTCAGCACACTCCCGTGGTCATTTCCTTAGGGGGAAGTTCCTGACAGTGAATTTACTAATTCTAATGATGAATTCTCACCCTAAGGATGAATCATCACATTTTAGCAGCGGAAGGGGTTTAGCCACTCTCCGTATGGAAAAGGAAATACTACCCCTGAAGCTTGGTGACTTGTTCAGAGCTGGGGACAACTACCAGCACCATGGACAGCAGCTCCCAAAGTCACCTCTCCTAATTGAAGTGCAGTCCCCCCTGCACCAGCCCTAAAATAAATCAAAACGCCTGGTCTTCTTGCCAAAGATGCAGGCCTGATGAAGACAAGTGTGGGCATTTGTGTCCAGCCCCGGGAGTGTGAGGCTGTGGGGAAAGAGCAAAGTTGGATCGCTCTGTGATCCTGCATCAGAATGAAATTCTTCCAACTGAGAGCATCTATTCACATTCCATCTTTATCCATTTATTACTTATATTTATTACTTATGTTAGAGGGCAGAGAGTGCATTGCAAAGTCTTTAAACTGTCTCACTTCTTTCATTTAAATAAGTGCATTCAAAAGTATATTTTTATATCCACGCCAAACTCCACAAATTTTTTCATGTATCTTTAAACATTATTATGGTTTTAATTTCATCCCTAGTCCACCAAAAATCAACCTATTTATTAATGACACATGGAAGATTCTGGTAAACACTAGATTCATAGATATTCTTGGTTCTTTTTTCTTCTCCTAGTATATAATAAAAATAAAATCTGATGAACATAGTTTGGTTTTCAAGCAAACTGCATATTTCAGGTATTTAGAATTGATAAGTACAGTAATTGCCTCAGAGTCTTCTCCAGCTTGGAGAAGCCTGTGCTCCAAAGAGTGAAGTGTTACTGATAACTAAGTCTTGCTTTGCTGCAGCTCTCTGTAGCCTTTCCCTCTCCCTCTCCCTCTCCCTCTCCCTCTCCCTCTCCTTCTCCCTTTCTTTTCATCCTCAGGAAGACAGATGTTGGTTTGCAAATTGGCCCTGTACAATAGTACATGGTACAAGGGCAAGGAGAGACCTAGAAGAGAGGCAGGTCACTCCAGATGGGTAGGTAGCAAGGTTAACAAGCAAGAACTTTCTTAGGAGGCTGTATCCCAGCAGCCACAGGATGAGTAGGTCTCTATACCACCCGCCAGAATCTCCAAGTTTGTACAAAGGCCTTAACTGAGTTCGGTCATGAATCCTGTCCAAATGGTCTCAGCAACACCTGCTCTCTCAAGGCTGGGAACTTGAGAATGGCCCCTGGCTGAGAACCACTGCTTTACCAGCACTGACGTGATAGGATCTTGTTAGGAATTCAGAGTCTCAGGTTCTTCCCACCCTTCTCAGTCAGAATCTGAGTATGACAAGGTTTCCATATGAGTTGTGTGTGCATCAAAGTTTGGGGAACGCTGCTGTAAGGGCAGGTATCCTACCTTGTGCATTTTTAGATGTGGTTTGTCTCTTACAGATTTCAACCTGAGGTTGAGAACTCCGCTGACCCTGAAAAAAAATATTAATCAGTAAATCAATAAATCAATAGTCTTACTATTCAGGCGTGAACAAGTGTAGATGACCTTCCTTGACTCATCCAAAGGATGTCAGCATCATGATAAATCATTTCACAATCTGTCACATTGTTTTGAATAGGCTGGATCCATTGGAAACTGTTGTTCTTTCAACCTGAACCTCAATTGGAGCCCCACATGGCATTCGTCTTTGTAGTAGTAGATAGACTTGGGAATCAACAGCCTCCCTACTTGCTATAGACAGTGGGTAAGTGACTTACCCTCCATGAACTTCTCGCTGCGCTTATGAGAATAAAATAAACCTCTGCCTGCAAATTGGCTAAGACGTAATAAGAGCTCAGCGAGTACTAGCTCAAATGCTATGAGTTCTGTGATCTTGGGAAAACATGTTTAAAATCTATGGAGCCCTGATTGGTTTGGCTCAGTGGATAGAGCATCGGCCTGCGGACTGAAAGGTCCCAGGTTCGATTCCAGCCAAGGGCATGTACCTTGGTTTCGGGCACATCCCCAGTAGGAGGTATGCAAGAGCAGCTGATCGATGTTTCTCTCTCGTCGATGTTTCTAGCTCTCTATCCCTTTCTCTTCCTCTCTGTGAAAAATCAATAAAATATATTTTTTAAAAAGCCTATGGAAACTTTTTTTCTCAGCCTTCAAATGGGAGGAATGTGGTAGAGATGCCTCCATCTTACATGAGAAAACACACTTTTTAGACCCTTAGATGCCTGGCGGTTGGAAATGCTGACTAAACATTTGTTATCTTCATCATTATCCTTCATGGTGTATGTATTTAGATTGTTCTTGACTTTGTAATTGGCCTAAATGGAAAAAGACACCCATACTGCTTCTTGTCTTTTCTACTTTTCCTTTCCACCTCCCCCATTCGTAAAGTTGTCCTTTTCTCTGAGGTACCAACAAAATGCCATCCTCATTCCATTTGGATATTGCATCATTACTATGTTCTTAATGATCATCTCCCCCAATGTCTGGCATGATCATCTCCCCCAATGTCTGGCACCAGGAGGGAGGAGGGATTTGACCAGGGAGAAATCTTGGTGGTATGCCAGAATTGTAATCACCGGGAAGAAACCAGCAGCCATCAGAGTCACCAGGAAAGCATGCCTGGAAAACAGGTGACAATGACATGATTCCACGAAGGAATAAGAACGGAGGCGGGGATGGAACTAACGTGTGGAAGTCAAATTTAAAGACGAAAGACGGCCAAAGGCCCCATCTCCCTGAGACTTCCTAGCACCAAACAGCCAGATTGCTCTGGAGGCAGCTGCCTCCTGATCCCATTTCTTCAAATGCATTCCTCCTGGATGAATAGTTCCCAGCTTTAAATCTATGGCTTTTTTTAAAAAATAGATATTTCCAAAGAACAAATTAGCTGGCAGCTTCCCCCTCCCCTCCTTGCCCCACTCAAAGTCAGCGACTCCCTCTGCAGCCTCTCTCTGCTGCACAGAATGATCCAACTACCTTCTAAATTATAAAAGGGAAATCTCCCCCATCGTGGCGGGGCTGGGACACACAACGCTGCAAAACTGTAGCAAAAACGTAAACAAAGAATCCCACAGAACAGGGGGCAAGCTGTCCACAGACGCCCATCCCAGAGGCTTCCATCAAAGGCAGAATGGCTTCCCCAGTAAATGAAGCCAGTGCAACTAATAAACTCGGGCGCTAATTGCTGGCTGCAGATGTATTAACTGAAGCAAATGCGATGCCGGCAACCATTAATTATCTAATGAGGCCAGCAGTCTTCAGATGAGGTGGGGGCTGATTAAATATTAAAGGGTGGCATATGGAAAGTGCCAGGAACAAAAGATTTCAATCTGAAAAAAAGAAGGAAGAGGGTGTCGGGGAGGGGTGAAGGGGAAGATGCCTGTGTTCTTTCTTTTTCTTTCTTTTTTTTAAAGACAAAAGCTATCCCTGAGTCTGAGAAAGGTAATTAAAGCCCCATTGCTAGCGCAAGTCTCAGTGAGTTCTGTGAAACCTGACTTCTGAGGCTTTGGAGCAGATGAAAAGGTTTCACATTAAAAGGGGGTGACAAAAACATTCCGATGCAAAGGCAGTTGCCTCTTTGTTTAACCCTTGGAGCGAGGGTGAATGCCTGCTGGATTCCTGCCGGTGAGCTTTTTCTTCTGCTCTTCATTTAGCAGAAACGAACTTCCCAATTGAAAGGATCCAGGGGGCATGTTCCTGTGTAGGGTCCCCCGAGGAAGGCATCCCCAGCTCAGCCTTTAGGCTCCTCTTGGAGGGCTTGCATATTAAACCGGACAGGAGTCGCTCTCATCAGGATACTAGCAATATGCCTGCCATCTTGCTATACCCTTGACATATGCGATCTCATCTCATCCCCGAACAACTTGCAAGACAGATATTCTCCCCCTTTTCAAAGGGAAAACATGTAAAGCTTAAAGGGCAAAGTGACTTGCTCAAGGTCATGTGGCCAGTAAAGAGCTGATCTGAGATTTAAATCCAGGAAGTTTATTCTAATGCAGTGGTCGGCAAACTCATTAGTCAACAGAGCCAAATATCAACAGTACAAAGACTGAAATTTCTTTTGAGAGCCAGATTTTTTAAACTTAAACTACATAGGTAGGTACATTGTTATTAACCTACCTATGTAGTTTAAGTACTGTTGATATTTGGCGCCTCCCCCCGCGCTGCATATCCCATGGCCCACCTGTGCCACGTCTCCCATCGCCCTACTGACCAACTGACTGACCGACACCCCCCACTTCTTCTAATGCCACTTCTTCAAAATAGACTCTCCCAGGCCGAAAACTGACTTCTGGGCATGGGCCACGAAGTTTCGATCGCACTGTACGTGCGCGCCCATACGTGGTATTTTGTGGAAGAGCCACACTCAAGGGGCCAAAGAGCCGCATGTGGCTCGCGAGCCACGGTTTGCCGACCACTGTTCTAATGTCTCAGCTCCTAACCATTGCCCCACATAAGGGCAGTTTAATAGTCAAGTGATACCTGAAGCATTACTTGGGTGACACCTGCTTCCAGTAGAAAAGGAGGGGAGAGATTTAAGTGATTTCCTGACTGTCCCTTGAGAAGGTCCAACTTTTGAGAGTGATTGAAATGTAAGCAGAATGAGATCTTCTGTGAAGCTGTCTCCGGCCCCAAGGAAGAGTTGGTGACCAGATGTCTGATTTTCTGGGTCTGAGGTGTTTCCTGGGGCAGACAGGACTTTAGTGCTCAAATTGGGAAAGTTCTAGGCAAACCTGGATGGCTGACCACCCTAGTAAATACAGAAAAATGTTTAGGCAGATCCTCTTAATTGAAAACCCTCACTATGTTTGGGTGGCATTTTTACCAAGTTTATGTCAAACTTGTATTCAAGAGGGCTATCAGGGAGAGGCAGGGCGATAGTAAAAAGATGGCATTTGGAGTGACTCGGGTGATGGTGCCCACATTAGTCATTTCTTCCTCTAGGTCTCAATTTCTAATCCAGAAATTGGAGTGATTGATGATGTGATCAACCTCTACATTTTCTTGCAACTTTAAATTTCTACTGAGTTCAAAAGGGGGGAAAAGGAGTATTTAAATCATTGTCATTAATGGCAGTACCAACATTCATAGAGTACTTTACAGTTTGCAGAGTGCTTTATCTTGCAATATCTAATTGTATTCCTATGCATTCTTGAGATATAGGCAAGCTTTAGGATGATATATTGAGTAAAGTAACACTCATTAATTTGGAGCTGTTATAGAAAAGTTATTAAAGCAACCTGCATTCAAAATAAATCAAGGTCATAAGTTAAAACCACAGACATTTCTCTCTCACCATTCCAGTTACCAAACATCGCATACTTGTGTATTTTAAAGGAGGCAAGATATATTTCAGAAAATCCAAACTTAAAAATAGCGAATTGCTTCTTTGTACTGGAGAAAAAGAACCTGGTTTTCTTCAATCAACTCTCTTCTCTTCCCCAAATCTGTAGCCCAGCATCCCCTACAGTGTACTGCTTCAGCAAGATTCTACCGGAGAAAAAAAGATTCTATACTAAATATTGATACCTTTAACGACATGGACGAATCGCAAACCATCATCATGAGTGAAAGAGCAGATTGGTTTTTGAACAGGTGAAACTAATTAGTAGTGAGAAAAATGCAAGTGGCGGTTTCTGCCAGGTTAATGGTGAAAATAATCAGGAAAGTGGTTTTCTCTGGGTTAGTGAGTGGGAGTAGGGATGGATGGAAAATGGCCACTGGGAAACCAAGGGTGATGAATTTGGGCCATACAGATCTAGGCATTTGTCAAAATTCATTAAAAGTTTAATTTAATTTTAGTTTGATTATTATTTAAAATTCTTAAAATTTGTACAGTTTGCTTTATGTAAGTTTTACCTTAATAGAAAAAGAATCATAAAATAAGATTAAGTCTAGTTAATAATTTACATGCTAAAGTATTTATGTTTGAAAAGTATTGAGGTGCTACAATTTACTTTGAAAGGCCCCCAAATATAAAATGGATAGATGAATAGACATAAGGATAAAAAGATGGGTGGATAGATAGATGAATAAAAAGACAAATAGATAAAAAAATAAATGGATGAATAGATGATAAAACAAATAAAGTTTAAATTGTAAAAATCCAGGTGGTGAGTACATGGCTATTCACTGTGCAATTGTTTTAACTTTTTCATTTGTTTACAAAATTTCCTTAAGAAAATAGTGGGTAAAAATAAACATATCATAATTTTTAAAAGCATTCTATATTTAGGAAATGCCACATGTTATTTATCCACACAGCTAAAGCTTTAAGTCTTATAGGTAAAACAAAATAAGTAAACTTTACTTAGCTTAATACTTCTAAACATATTTGATTATAGAACTCTCACTTTTATTTATATTTTTGTTTGTATTTGTGGTGCATCTTTAGTTCTTACACCCTTTGAGGTATGCTATACTATCAGAATGCAGCGTTAACAGTAAGTTCAGGTATCCCCTAAGATTGTGGGCTCTTTAGAATGTGTCAAGTCTTGGTAAGGATATGGTAGTTATTAGAACTGGGCTTCTTTCCAAATTGAGCAGAGGTGTTTCATATTTGGTGCCAGAGTTTGCTCACCTGTATGTTATATAATATGGTCCTTCTTACAGGAATTGCATGAAAAGTAAATGAGGTAATTATGGAAGGTGGCTACCTAAAAGGAAGAGTAAATGATTCCCATAAAATTCATTGTTGCTTTTGAAATGTTTGAGCACTGAGTAGTGTAAATAAAGATAAACCCACACCACAGCACACGGCAGTGGAAAATTAAAACAGCATTTATCCAGAGGAAAATTTACAATCCCCACAGAGAAAAGATAGTATTGTACAAGTAAAATATGTAGATTAAGACCAAACTTATCATTCACCTCAATGAAGGCCAGAAGAAAATGGAATAATATCATCAAAAGTCTAGGAAAAAACTAGAAATTACTCATATGCTCAATATGACTAGAATGAATAAATTGTAGCATTTTCATGCAATGGAAGAGTAATAAGAGTAATAAGAAAAAAAAGTGACCAGCAACTATATTCCAACAATGTGAATGGAAGAAGCCAGACACAAAATAGTACACACCTTATTATTTTATTTACATAAAGCACAAAAAGAGAAAATTAACCCATGCTGTTAGCAATCAAAATATTGGTTATCATTGTATTGGTGGGGGGGAGGAATGAGAGTTAGTGACTGATAGAAAGAAAATGTTTTTGGCTATTAGAAATATTTGTTTCTTGATCTAACCTTAAAATCATACGAGTTGCACTCACCTAGCCAGCTAGCTATGAAGCTCCCATATAAAATTAAGAGACTTGGAAACAAATCCAAACATCTGGAATCCTTAACAGATAAATAGACTGAGAAGGAACTAATCCTATATAATAATAGACAAACATGGTAATTGACCATACCTTTGCTACGCCTCCCATTGGCTAATCAGCGTGATATGCAAATTAACTGCCAACAAAGATGGTGGCTAATTTGCATACTGCAAGCAGGGTGGGACAGTGCGATCTGCCCACCCCGCCGCCAGCCACCACCTGCCCCGCCACCTGCCAGGCCTGCAGTCCGTGTGCGCGGCCCGGCAGGTGGCGGGGCCTGCAGTCCGTGTGCACGGCCCGGCAGGTGGCGGGTCCTGTAGTCCGTGTGTGCGGCCTAGCAGCCAGCAGGGCAGAGCACGGCGGATCCCATTCTGCTCACCCTGTGCCCCGCCCTGCCCCACCACCCGCGGACCAATTGAGATCTGCCTGCCCCGTCCCACCACCTGCTGGGACTGGCATGTGTGGTGGGCAGTGGGGCGGGGCGGCACAGTAGAGGGCCTGCCATTTGTGACCCAGCACAGGATCCGGTCCTGCCATCTGCCACCCAGGGAACAGGCCTAAGCCAGCAGGTGGTTATCACAAAAATAAAAGAAGAAAACTAACTGAGCTGAAGAAAAACATGAATTAGCAGATGAAAAAGATCACATCTTCTCAGGACACACAGACTTCTAGTAAATCCTAGTGATATAACCAAATCTCAAAAATAAAAATATTTTTCCATACTTGTTTATGAAAAAGACAGATTACAAACAAAAGGACTGTGGTTCAAGTATTTTACATGTAGCCAAAGTTTAACTGGCATTCAATAGCAGAGAAAAACTTATTTGAAGAAGTTGGCTGAGGAAGGACTTCAACCAGGAGAAAATGAGCTAAAAAGGAATACCTCTAGATAGACAAAGACAAAGAATTCAACATATGGAAATGGGCAATGAATCTTATAAATGACCTAAACAAAACACAGGGGTTGAGAGTATCAGAGGGACAGGATAAAGAATGTTCCAGACCTTGGAAGGGGACAGTTAATGAACAACAAGGACAAGCAACAGCATGAGAGACAGGGCTCATTATTGGCACATGGTATGGTAGAAAATATAGGTTTTAATACGGCTGTTTAGAAAAGAAAAGCTAATGGGAGGACACTTCAGAGCAGCAATGCAGAATCATTAAGAAGGACACAAAGACAAAAATTTAATTATAACATTTAGACTCAAGGTTGGTTATCATCCAAACCTTGGTGCAGAGGTCAGCAGAGGTGCCCTGTGGAACAGGCATGTTGCAAAGCATGACGGTGGTATCTTTGCTCTATGGAGAGAAGGCAGAGGGAGAAAACACACCAGGAGAAGGGAGAGCTTCTTTTGTGTTGAGAGCTATGGTGAGGGGACCTTGGAATACAAATTGCATTTTCAGAGAGGGAAGTTGCAAACATACTCCCCCCACCGCCACCACCACCTCCCCCAGGCAGTCGAAAAAAGACTGCTGTGAAATAAAACCCAACAACCCACAGCTGCAAATCCCTTCAGTGTGACCAAGGTGCTCAGAGGTTTCACTGGCAATGAGGGAAGTGTCAACTTCTGGCAAGCACGTCACCCCCAAAACCGATTTGCCTGAAGTGTGGGGACGATCCTTCCCCAACCCACGTTTTCTTTTTTGATAATCCCCCTCTTTATTATAATCTTCTTAATATCCATCTGTTACCCTGTAGGCAGAGGCTTCTTAAACTCCGATATCAGGCTATTTTTATCACAGAAGAAGATGTAAAGCAATAGAACACAGTTTAATGGATTTTGGAGCCCATGGCCCTCTTTGGCATCATTTCCATAATGAAATCCAGTTACAGGCATCCATGTTGCCACAGTTGACTGTTCACAAAAATGAGGAGTGAACATTTCCTTCGTGTAAAATATCCCCGCAAAGCAGAGTGGGAGACGCCCACCTGGGACAGTCACCTGGCTTGCCCCCTCCCACCTGGCCCTGGAGGATTGTTCCCTGATGTTTGAGTCAGTGATACCCAGTGGCATTGGGGGCATGTATTTCATTCCAGGCTTCTGTGAAGTGGGCTAATGGAAGCTGGTTTGCATGGTACAAGGTTTAGGGAGAAAATATATTTTCCCTGGAGGAAACCCCACAGATTTCATGAGATAATATTGGGGATATGCTGCAAAGGGGCTGACAGTCTTGATACTTGTCTATATTGCAGGACATATTAGATAAGTTGTTTGTTTGTTCTCATTAATAAATGTTGTCTTTGACCCTTAATATAATAGCCTATGTGGCTGAGAAATATTGGTCCTGTGGGTCCAGGGCTTGGTTAGGTGGAGAGGCTTTGTGTAACAAAGTGGATAACAAAACATTTTCCTACAATTTTGAAATCTGCAATCCCTAGGTCATACCCAAGGTGATGTAAACTTGAAAGAGTGCAGGAACTTGAATTTAGGCGCCCAGGCTATGTTTGAATGATGGGAGTTTTGTGATGTCTTTTGAAAAGTCTGTTGAGTAATTGAGGCAGCCTTCAAATGCAGCCTGGCCACTGAACATCTCCTAGTCCCAAGTCCACAATGGCACCCAACTGGCCTCCTCAATGAAGGAGGTGTCCGGTCCTTTTTAAGAAGAGCCTGACCCAACAAGACAACTGCTTCTGTCTTGAGTGACTAGCATTGCATCTCCAGAAAACTATGGGCCGAATTGCTGTCCTTCTCCTGAATGAGAACAAGGAGGGATAATTAAAACTGAGGCTGAAATAAATTGAGTTCTTACTCTATGTCATGGGAAGAATTTTTTATGTGACCTCACTGGTTTTTAAACCATGTCTATAGCAATTTTTATTGTGATCCCCATTTTAAAGAAGAAAAAACTGAGGCTCAGAGGGACTAATTGATATAGCCAAGCTTTACTATGAATCAAGGGTTGGCACTTGTCCTAGGGCCAGCTCTGCTGGACTCTAAGCCCAAGCTACGAAAAAGTTTCTGTTCTATTGCTTTCTTAGTGATGATCAACATCTGACCTGTTTTCAGATGGTGATATTCAATGAGAGATGGCAGGCCTTGTCTAAGGACATACTGACTTGCTGGCATTTGAGGTTGAAACTTGAGTCTTGGTGAACAGTATTCTATAGAAATGTAAAAGCACATACAGGTGAGACCAACTATTCCTGGGAAAATGTGTCCCACAGGAAGTATTCTCTACTAACCACAGAGTACAGTTGACTCCATTTCTCTCCAATCTTATGGTATTGCTGGAACTATAGTTTTTGATTTTCAAAAAGAGAATGTGAACAAAACAAACAGTAGGGTTTAAACTGGCCTCCTGGATCAGCTTAAGGCACCTTTGCTCTCATCAAAACAGGCTTTGTTTGGATGCAGAATAAGCAACTCCTTAAACGGTGTGATTTGAGGACCAGCAGTGGCCTCGCCCTCCTCACATTATCTTCTCTGCTGCTGCTTAGCCCTGGAGTCTAACCATTTTTAGTTAAAATACGTAACTATTTATTCACTCATTCTGCAGTAACTTTTATTTTATTTAAAAATAATTTTTTATAACATAAAATTTAACACCATAGCCATTTTTTAAGTGTGCTGTTCTTAGGTATGAAGTACATTCAGATTGTTGTGCAATCCTCACCACCATCAATCTCCAGAACTTTTTCAACTTACCAAATGGAAACTCTGTACCCATGAAACACTAACTCTGCATTTCTCATTTTCCAAGTTCCTGGTAACCACCGTGCTACACTCTGTATCTATGAATTTTAATACTCTAATGGAATAGAAGTGAAATCATACAGTATTTGTCTTTTGATGACTGGTTGATGTCACTTTATATAATGTTCCTGAGGTTCATGTGTGGTGTAGCTTGTGACAGGACTGCCTCCATTTAAGGCTGAGTGATATCCCATTGACTGTACATAGCACATATTGTTTATCTGCTCACCTGCTGATGAATAAAAGGTGGTTTGCTTTTCCTTTTGGCTATGGTGACTAATGCTCAATGAACATGGGTATGCAAATATGTCCTTGAGACCCTGCTTTCAAATTTAAAAAATATATATTTTTATTGATTTTTCCTTTTAGAGATAAGGGAAGGGAGAGGGAGAGAGAGAAACATAAATGAGAGAGAAATGTTGATTCGGCTGCCTCCTGCAAGACCCCTACCTGGGATCGAACCCACAATCAAACCTTTTGGTGCACAAGACGATGCCCATCCAACTTAGCCACACCAGCCAGGGTCCGGCTTTCAATTTTTGAGAGTCTATATCAGTGGTGGAAGTGCTAGATAGTATTGCAATTCTATTTTTAAGGAACTGCTATACTATTTCCAGCTATAATTATGCACCACCAGGATACAGGGATGAATCACCCAGGAGCTCTCTAGATCACAGGTTCGTTGGGGAGCAAATAAAGAGAAATATGTGATGACAGTAATTGGGATGAAAGAGGCTCCGAAGGACTGGCTAAGAGAGCTGGGAGCTCTGAAGAGGGTGTGCTTAGCTCCTCTCAGAGACAAGGGGGGCTTCCAGGAGCTGGTGGCATTTGAAGTGAATCTTGAGTGTGTGTTTGCTAAAGATGGAAGCTTTTTATCCTGGAGAAGCGATGCCTCAGGACCCATGATATTATCTTCAAGTCTCTCAAGAGCTATTATGTAGAAGACTGAGCAGATGTCTTCCGTGTAACCCCGGTATGCAAGGGAGACAGATTTCAGATCAATAGAAGAAAGAGATTGCCAAAAATTAGAGCTGTCCAGCCCTAGTGCAGGCTGTCAGAAAGCAGAGATTCCACATCACATTTCCAATGACAACCTGTCAGAGATGGCAGGGAAGATCCACGCAGCAGTTAGAGCAGAATTGATGATTCCTCGGGCCTCTTCCAACTTGTGATTTTGATTATTCTAACATTGACTCCACTGAAGCATTGCTTAAGATTCAAATTTATTATTATACATTTTCCTTTAAATAAGCTCATACAGATATAGCTATATTCATATTTATCTGTATATATAAAATATATTATAAACTAGAGTAACATAGCTAAATGTCTATAAATGTATGTATGTATATATAAAATGCAATTTCTTTGTGACCTACAATAATAACAGCTATCATCTATCAAGCAACCTACTTTGTGCCAAGGACTGTTTCAAGAATATTATGTTTTATTTTATTTAATCTTCATATTAACCCTATGTATTACATGCTATTATCACACCCACTTCACAGACCTGAAACCTGTCTCATGGACGCTAAGTGAGGAACTTGTCTAAGTTCACACTATTGGTTGAACTCTGGCTCTGGAGGCTGGACTCTGTGCTAAACTGTCCCTATAGTGTGTATGCTATACTACATAGTCTCTCTTCGTAGAGAAATTTTTTAAATCACGGTTAATAAATGCTGCTATTTCATAAATTTTCTCCACAATTTTTTGAAGCATGTGTTGTAATATTTTCATTGAACCAGTGAGAAAATAGAATCCCATTAGTCAACAAGCATGTCTGTGAAGCCAGGAATGAAGGCAGACCTGTCTGCCTCCTAAAAGTATTACTATCCCTCCATACCAAAGTCCTATCAGGTAGTTTAGCATCTCACAAGATCAGATTATAAAATAAAAACTGACATATCATAATTTGGACAGATGTTTACTTTTAACTCAACCTCCCCCCACCCCGACTCCACCCTGCCAGAAGAAACCCGTTCCTTGGAGGTTTTGGGTGCAGATAGATGTAATTTGACTGCCTTTCTTCCAGCAAATGCATCACACAGAAGGCATTGTAGAGGGCTTAGTCATAAAATGGAATTTTTTTTTAATGTTTATTGCTGGAGAGGATCAAGTTGAAAATCAAACACATGGGTCTCACGACTTTAATCAGGAGGAAACTTGCAAGTAGATTTTTTTTTTTTACTTGAAATTTAACAACTTAACAACTTGGCAATTTAATTAACTTTTCAAACACGGCATAAAGCAGCCTGTGGAATTTTCTGCTGCCATACTTAATTGTGGCAAATAGCCTACGAAGTGGCAAGAAAAACAGATGAGACACCTTTATGGTGGAAGAGGCATCATCTGTAGCTACCAGCTAGAGGATATTGTCACAGTCCATCCCCAGCAAGTGTAACTCATGACTTGAAAATGGCCCTCTTCTGGCTTTTCCCTAACAATGGCATCACAGCAACCATTAGGAGAAAATAATGCTATGATTCTGTGGTGGCAGAATTTATGTCTGGTGAGCCCTAGGAAGGACCCGTATATCCTTCTAATTAATCAATTAATTACACGAATATGTCTTAGGTACTTACTATTGGAATAATTTTAAGCAAGAAACAAACAGACAATATCCATGCTTCCAAAGTACTTAAAGTCAAGAGGGAGGAAATATACATTAATCCAGGAAAGAATAAAACAACAACAACTCACAACCCTCACTCCCATTTACTGAGCATCATTGATATGTTCTCTCTGTCAGGAGATTTGCATGTTATTATCACACTGAATCCAGGTAGATCTTATTATTCTCCCATCATTTAGAAGAAAGGAGACAGAAAGGGGTTATATAAATAATTTGAAGTCCAAGAACTAAGTTACTTGCCTTATATTCAAATGTAGGTTAACTACAACTAAAGCCACTAAGCCAATGTTTGCCAAATTTGAGTTATATCCATGCCACAGTTATCTCTTTTATCTATATCCATATATCACTTGAACCAGTTTTTTTTTTTGCTATTTTTTCTAAGTAAAATTTAGCCCTATTTCCAGCAATGGGGTGTTTTAGGTTAATGACTTGATTTAACCAAGGTCACATGGCTAGTACATGACATTTTTCATTTGCTGGCTCAAAGGGGGTGAGAAATTTTAGAACATGAACTACTATCATAGGAACCTTATAAAATTTTAGTCTTTAGTTATATGATTTCCCATGTTTATTGTTTCTTTTCTCATTGTTTTCTCTGGAGATATTATAAGATAAGCAAAATAAGGCTAATATGCTTATTTGGGGAGAACTAGGAAGAAAGCCATAGCTGGAAAATACAAATTATTAGTTATATAAAATTAGAAAATAGAGAAGTTAAACAAAAATTTTTAGGGTCACGCAGGTAAAACACAGTTTTTTTCCAACTCCAGAACTGATGGCTTAGACTCTATGTTATACTTCCTATTACAATCTCACCATCGCTGACTTATCACTTGTCCCACCTCAACTTTCTTCCGTCAGACTGTGCAGACACCTTTCTGATTACCACCTCCCTGGATCACACTGACAAATATCACTGAAAATATCTATAGGCCATACTCCTCTGAGAACTCCTGGAAATCATTTTATTGGTGATGGCTCTTCCCTAAAACTTGTGGTGGATTTTTCAAATAAAACTAAAGTGCTTCAGTCCTGGCTGTGTGGGTCTTGTTACTTTTTTATGATCATTAGATACATTAAAAAACTAGGTTTTCCCTAGAAAGTCATCCTGCATACAACACTGCAGTTATCCTGCAAGTATCTTCATTGAACACGGAGGGGACAAGTGACCAGGGATGTGTCCCTGCCCTGGATCCAACCCAAACACCTCAGCTTTCTTCTGTTCCATGCGTTCAGTTTCCAAGTAAACTAATTATGGTGTTATTGTTAAATCAGTGTTCCATGCCTTAAAGAATAAAGTTGGTTGAGTACATACCTAAGATGATTCTTTTCAAATAAGTGGAAACTGATGACCCAAAGGAGAGTAATAGGCTTGCCCATGCTGATATATGACATGAGAGGCAAAGCTGGAACCTAGACTGAACCCTTCTGTAGCCCTTCCTTGACACCATGATAATATTGTGGAATATACTTAAGAATACGGAAGAAATAGCCAGACCCTTTCTTCTGAATGGCCTCTTTTTCTTTGACAGGGAGTCGATTTCATGAGTAAAATGAGAGGTTGTTCTTGATGGTCTCCAAGGTCCCATAGGTCTTACAGTCAGTGATTCTCTCTCTCTCTCTCTCTCTCTCTCTCTCTCCCTCTGTCTCTCTCTCTCTGAACTTTTTTTTTTATTCCCTGATGGTATGGGGATGTAAAGCAATGCACTACTATATGAGAAAAACTTTCAAAGTCTTAGTGGATCCTAAATAGACTTGTTTAATCTACATGGGGATTTGAATCCTCACGTCAGACATTTTGCTTAATTAAGCCACATTCAAACATGAAAAAGTCATGTTCATACAAACTTAAGGATCAGATTTACAACTGCTGAGCACCTAGATGGTATGGATTAGTCTCAATTAGCCACATCCTGATTCTTGCTGGGAAAAGGTCACCAGATATTTCAGTCCTTTCCATACTTAAAATTCAAGTCAGCCAGCTCAACCATGGTCAAATGTTTAATAGGACACCCGGTTTATCACAAAGCCTTCATGGAGAAAGTAGGATTCCTTCATTCACTTAACAAATTGAGTTCACGGTGCCACCCCGTATATTAAATACAAGGGATATACATTGATAATGAAGACCAGTTTGCTTCCTGCTTCTTGAATATTGCAGTTTAATGAGGTTTGAGGAGACTGAATACTGATAGAAGGGACTAAGTGTGGTCATCTGGAAACCTCAGAGAACAGATCTCCTTCTTAAGATTACTTATAACTTTATTATTTTTATAAAAGATGCCTGGTAAGTAAAATATACAGACAGAAGACATTTGTAAATCACCCCATATATTCTCATCATAAAGAGCCATCATTGATATTAGATGAATGTCATAGTAAATATTGTTTTATGAATAAATGCAGATTTAAGAATAGACAAATACTTTAAGCAAACATGCTATTTTTTTAAAATAAATGTGAATTTGAAGGTATAGCTGAATTCAAATAAATGCTTTTTTTTTATTGTAGAAAATATAATTTCCTAAAAGGCTCTCTAATGCAAAGAAAAGATGTTATAAAAACATTAAGAAATTGGAGTCATTATGTTTTAAGCTACTTTTGCTTTTTAGATGATGTCATTGGCTGTCTGCTATAAAAGATAAAGCTCTTGAAACAAATTTCTCCCAACCTCTCTTCTCCACAACTTCCAATTTTTTATTGATATTAATTTTGACATTGCCAAGGATGATGACATTCTTATTTGGTCCTGTAACCATGATTTTCATAATTTCCAAATATTAGGACCATACTGAAATAGAGATATTGTTCATAGTCGTTTGGCCACAATCTCTTCATTCCTGAATTCTTTGTGTTAACACCTCTCATAAGTGCTATCAAACATTAATATGCAAGAGGACAATGTGGGGAACTTGTTAAAGTACAGATTATGACTCAGCAGGTTTGCAGTGGGGGCTGATATTCTGCCTTTGCTTCTAGGCAATACTGATGCACCGAGATTCTGTAGTGAGGTCTAATTTTCCAAAAAGCTTGTTTCCTGAGTTTGTTATGGAGACTTACTGTGTATTTAGAACCAATGAATTCATGGGCTGGGATTATTTCTGAATCACATTTGTACAGATATTAGTCCATTTTATTCTATAATTGAATTTTACAGAAATTTGAAACAGCCAGAATTTCACTCTTTGTAGATGATTTTCTTTGTCTCCTTAAAGACTTGGGAGAAAAAGTCATTTTTTAAAAAATGTTTACTGTTCAATAATATAAACAAAATGTCTCATATAGATCATTTGGTCTTATGGTTTCTTCTAGAATGTGTGTGTGTCCTTTAATTGTACAGGCTACATTTTGTTTTCCTTTTCAGAAGACTTTTCTTGTAGTATATCTTGGAAAACTTTTCCTTTCTTCTGTCCCATTTCTTGAGTTCTCTCCCAAAACAGTCATTCTCTTTATTTTAAATCATTTTTATTTGTCTCCCAGAACTAATCTATTCTCTTTGGTTTCTTGAATCTTTTGGAATTTATGTCCGCATCCACCCAGTTTGTACCAAGTCTTTTTTTAGATCATAGATAAAGGAAGCTTATCTTTCCATGATATCCTTTCTTACTCCTCATTTTCCTCCTTGTGTGTGCTATCTCTCATTTATAATTTTAGTCATCCTTTCATCTTGTCTTTGGTTTATTTTTATTATTATTACTATTGGCCCGGAGCATGGACTCACGCAGATTGGAAAGAAATTAATTAAAAGAAATATTTTAATATCATCATTTGCCCTTTCTCTTTAATAGAAGTGTCAACCAAATTCACGATCGGCAATGACAGATCGAAGCACATGTGTGTGCTTGGTGCCAGTGAAGTTTTATTTGTATTGCGCATGTGTGAGTCAACTTTGCCTTTTATAAATAGAGAATAAACTTGCTTAATTAGACCTGCTTTCTGATTTAGTTAAACTTTTTCCAGCCCAGTGAAGCATCCCAACTTCTCTTTTAGGTAATTGTCAGCAACACAGCAGTAAATAGCAACACGAAGTAGATTATTATTGTAGATCACGCAGGGAGAACAAAGGGTAAAATATTTAACTGTAGCAGTCTTTGACTATATTCTGTGCAGTGAGAAAACCTGAAGTCATTTTCAAGTTCCACCATTTCTTACTTCTTTTCAATTGGGTCAAGTTTCTAAACTTTCTAAATCTCCATTTTCTGGCTAATGAAAAGAAAATAAGATTCTACTGAGTCTCCTATCTACCTACTCCAGAACTTCTGTGAGGATCAAATGAGATGAGTGATGTGAAAATGCTTCATAGACATTTGATTAAAGTGTAAAATGTTTGCACCTGGCTATAAAGCAAGTCATGATCCTGGGCTTAGGAAACTGCAAGGAGGCTAGTCGCTAGGGAGAGGAAGCCAGGTGTTGCTATGTGATGTCATTATCTGGTGCTCAAAGCAACCATTTCTGGCCTGGCCTGGTTTGTGGGCCACATTTTGCGCCATGGGGTCTCAGCATCGTTGGCTGTGATTTGGTGGGGTGTCGCTTTGGGGTGGTGGTGGGTCCTGTGTCCCACTTGGGGGAAGCTGAGTGTTGTTTTGTGGGTGCCAGGTCCATGGTGCCATTTCTCTGTAAATGGCCAGTGCACATCATGGCAGCTCCTACATTGAGTATCTGCCCCTGGTGGTCAGTGCACATCATAGTGACTGGTCAGATGGTTGGACACTTAGCATATTAGCCTTTTATATACAGTGATGTATTCTAGTTAAGTTAATCTAGTGTTTTGATACATTTCTGTAAACCCTTTTTTTGGGGGGCTGTGGTGTAAGATATTCTTCCAAGTTGAGCTCATTTTCTTTTTTCAATACTTTGCATTTACTTATTTAGCTATTCTCTTTTTCCTCTCTCCCTAGTTTTGCATTGCAATTTTTATCTTCTTTTGTTCTCATGACATGTAGATGATTTCTTGGGTCCTTCCTACCACAGAAGGAACTGCACAGTAAGCTACAGTTGAGGGCTGAATATAGAGTATTATGTCTGCTTCTTCTTACAGCTCAAGGTTGTATCCTGGGGATAAATGCTCACCCAAAGTAAAGTGCTTTCTCTGTTAGAAATAGTGATCTGTAAGGACTCCCAGGTTCTGTTAAATATCCCAGGCTCACTCATTTAAGGTCCATCTTATTCCCATGTGGAGATGCATTCAAATTTATGCCCATCTTTTAATTCATTTCCCTTATATAGGGTCATGCTTATTTTTTTCTTCTTTTCATTTATTTCCTTCCAGAAACCCTTACTATATTTTTCCGATCAAAAGAGGGAAAGGTTACAGAGAACATCCACTGCTGTTTTGTATTTAGTCTTTCTCCATTTCACCACTTCCTCCAGGTAAACACTGATCTCCTTTGATTCATCACTGTAGATTAAAACATATACGTTCTATAATATATATATACTAGAGGCCTGGTGCATGGAATTTGTGCATGGGGGAGGGAGGGCCCCCTCAACCTAGCCTGTACCCTCTCCAATCCAGGACCCCTCGGGGGATGTCCTACTGCCAGTTTAGGCCCAATCATCGCCCCTCACTGCCCCTAACTGCCCCCCTGCTGGCCTGATAACCCCTAACTGCCTCTGCCTGCTGGCCTGATTGTCCCCAACTGCTCCCCCCACAAGCCAGATCACCCCATGCAGCCTGCTGCTCAGTCATTTGGTCACCCCTCATTAACCCCCTGCCATCCTGGTCGCCCCACACAGCCTGTTCGGTCATCCGTTCAATTGCAATGGTCGCTTAGGCTTTTATATGTGTATATATACATACTAGAGGCCTGGTGCATGAAATTCGTGCATGGGGGGGTTCCCCTCAGCCAGGCCTGCACCCTCTTGCAATCTGGGACCCCTCAGGGGATGTCCCACTGCCTGCCTGCCTTCCTGATCACCACTAACCATTCTGTCTGTCTGCCTCATCACCCCTAACTGCTCGCCTGCCTGCCTGATCACCCCCAACTGCTCACCTGGCTGCTTGATTGCCCTTAATTAACCACCTCTGCCTCAGGCCCCATGCCATGGCTTCGTCCAGAAGACGTCTGGAATGACATCCAGAAGGTTGTTTGGCTGTCCAGTCTAATTAGCATATTGTGTGTGTGTGTGTGTGTGTGTGTATTCATACATACTGGTATAGATAAAGAGTTGGGCAAAAGTAGATTAACAGTTGTATGTGAAACAGTTTATTTTTGTATTATTTTTATTAATGATTTTCTTATTTTCCATATGAACAACTGTAAACCTATTTTTCCCCACCCAATATTTATGATAGGATTGTTATGAACCAATTTGCTGAAAGTTACTTTTTAATTTCTTTCATCAGACATATATTCTTTCTATACAAACAACTGTAAACCTACTTTTGCCCCACATGCACGTTTTTAAGATCCATCCATGTTAGTTTCTTTCTCAGTATTACTTTTTATTGCTAAGTTATATTTCATTGTACTTACATTACACAAGTTGTTTATCCATTTCCCTTTTTGGGTTGTTTCCAGTTGGGGGTCATTATGAATAAAGCTGCTACTCATAACCACTATTATGATTATTTGTGTATAGGCTTTTGTGTGGACATGTTTTCATTTCTCTTGAATAAATAGTAGAAGAATCGCTACATTATATGGCAAACACATGCTTAACTTTATAAGAAATTGTCAGTCTGTTTCCGAAGTGATTTCACCATTTTCTATTCCCACCAGCAATGCATATTCACTTATGTAGTTCACATGTGTAGTTCATTTCAGCATTGTCTTGATTTTGAGAGCCTACTTTTCAAAAGGATTTGTGGCGTTAAATCTGGCATGACCAAAGAAAGCCACCAACAAAGGTAAGGAAATATGCTTAAATACATTTATTTTATTAAAAATTTTCAGCAGATTGTATTTTTATAATAAAGAATTTACTTTGTAAAAAATAGAAGGAAAAATGAAGGTTACCCTCTCAGTTTGCTCCTCCCCAGATATTGAAAGCACTGCCCACCAGATAGTTCTAGAAGGTCCTGGTGGGGAAGAGGCTGGCCACATCTTGGATGCTCTAGTTCAGGAAACCATCTCTTGATATGTGTAGCACTGAGTTTGGTTTTCCCTTGCTTGGATGTTTGAAGGTGAACACTTTTGCTCTTCATTACATTTTACCTTTTCATTACATTTTAAGAGAGGGATGTTATATCCTAAAGTTTCAATCCACTGTTTTAAGATGAAAGATTTCCATGCTTTTGGTACATCGTCATGGTATTATTTTCTTGACAGTCCATATTTCTCCCACTGGATGGCCACACATGATGCAGTAGTTTAAACAGCCTCTTTCAGCACTTAGCTCCATGCTTGGCTGACAATGCATATTCAGGAATGTTTGCTGGATTCATGAAAGAAGTAGGGACAGAGAGGGAGGTCTACTGAACCAGACTTGTCCTGCTTCATTTATTTTTTACAAGAACCAATAATAAGGCAGAACCTATTTCTGCCTTTTAAATGAAGATACCCACATGTATAAAGAGTTTGTGATTTGTTGATATAAACAGTAATGGCAGAACATAGTCTCAAATGCAGGTCATTATGAAGCCATTGCTCCTGCCTTCCCCTTGAGACACAGTCCCGTCTACCTGGGAAGAGTGGAGCCAGCCAAAAGGACCACCCCTAGTTCATGTGTGGTATATCGAATGGCCCGAGGTCTGGATTCCGCCCACAGGCATTTTGTATATCCTTTACTTTAAAAAACAAGACATTAATTGTCAATTATAAAATATTCATAGGCAATCTGGGTTGCAGCCCAACTTAAGAAATCGGAAGCTCTAGCCACATTGGGATTGCAACCTTCACAGGGACCGCTGAAAATGACTGGACAACAGCCTTCCCTTTGAGAGGACATGTGCCCTCGGCAAGTCACCACAGCCCCCTCCCTCTAGCGATGCTTCTCTACATGCCTAGCTTCTGTAGGCATTTGTGTCTGCAGCCCTGGCCCAAATAAAACAACCCAGGCCCTCTGCCCTCCCAGACTTCATACAATGTAGGTGCACGATGGAGTGAGAAATCTCCAGTCCTCAGGGCATCCCAGTCCTGATTAGAGCGCCGTCCCACGAGGCCTCCCTGACACAGACATTGTCCCCGAGGATTCCTTAGGCCCTGCCTCAGCGTTTGTAAGTGTCACTTTATCCAGCAGGCTCTGCAAAGACAGTGATCTACGAGGAAGGTGTGCAAATCTTGCAGGAGCCGCTCTGAGTGGAGGCTCTGGTCTCTAGGGAAGGCTCAAGGAGAGAGCAGGCCTGTGTCTTGTGAGGTTGTTTTCTCTCCAGGGAGAAAGGATTAATGAGAGCCAAGGAAGGTCCGTCCCTGGGGCCCAGTGGGAGTGCCTATGGAGGAAGGGGCGGCCAGGCTTCCTCCTCCTCCGAGGGATGTGTTCCAGAAGAGCAATGATGGGAATCATTACCCAGATTAACGCTCCAGGGAAAACCAGCCTCCCTCCGCCTCTGTGCTCTGTCAGCTGTGAGCTGACTCATCTTACCAGGGGCAGCCTTGCAACCCTGGATCTGCATGTGAGGATTCTCACATTTTCCCAAATCAGGAGGTCCCCTGTGTAGCTTCTTAATTGCAAGTGTTTAATGGGAACGGACCAGAGTTTGAGAAAAAAAAAAAACAACAATGTAGAACTTTCTAGAAAAGGCAAAATGATACAGACACAGAAAGCAGGTTAATGGTTGCCTGGTGCTGGGAGTGGGTTCAGAGTTTGAGGAAACATTTTTGAGAATGTTCTAACACTGGGTTGTGGTGATGGTTGCACAAATGAATGTATCTACTAAAACCCATCATACTGTACACTTAGAATGGGTGAATTTTGTGGTATATAAATTAAACCTCAATAAAGCTGTTAAACACATACACACACTGACGTAATGATAACATAATGATGTAATGAGGAAACAATATACAAAAATAATCGATGATGGTGATAATGATAGTGACTGTAAGGATGATAGCAAAGAATTACTGAGCAGTGCCCATGGGCCAGACGCCAAGCCAAATTCTTACATCCATTTGTCCTTATTTCTCTCTTCTCCCCCTTGAGGTACGTTCTTGTCACCAACCTTACTTTGCAGGTAAGAAACTGAGGTTTGAGAGATTAATGACTTCCTCATGGTGTGCAGCCACACAAGGGAGGACTGAGATTTGAATGCAAGTGATCTGATACCATGGATATAGTCCTTTACTGGTTGATGAATTGATTCAGTTGCTCTATCCTACGAGACTTAGCATCAAACATAAGTAGGTCTGATGTCTGACTTTAACTTCTAACTACGTGAACTCGAGCACCTGTCTTCATCAGTATTCACACCTGCAGACTATCTCACAGGTTTCTTGGAAGAAAGAAATGAGATGATATAAGATAAAGCCGGGTACATATACAGTGGGGCCTTGACTTACAAATGTCACGACTAACGAGTTTTTTGAGATACCAGCTGTCTCTTGGCCAATTTTTTGCATTGAGTTGATAGAGAGTAATTTGAGTTAACGAGCTCCTTAATGAGCTTGGTCTCAGAACGAATTAAACTCGTAAGTCAAGGCCCCACTGTACAACGCTTTCAATAAGTGCAGATGATAGAATATGTCTATCCCTTAGTAGAGCTATCGGTGCATCATATGAGCTTTAAAAATATCACTCAATATCAATGTCACTGGTTTCTCTAACAACCGTGTGCATTCACACTTACCCAACACTAGGCGAGTCACTGAGTCAGATCTTACACGAACAACAGGACACCGCCCTGCTTTCTAGGAAGGACAGACACATACACTAGTGACTGCACTAGGATGTCCATGAGCTTCACAAGACTGAGCTGTGACTCAGCTGGCTCTTCCCAGGGTGGCACAGACACAGAGGTCACTGTTACATACAGGCGGAGAGCCTTCGCAAAGGACAGAACGCTGAGTTAGTCCTAAAACAGGAGTCTCTTGGTAGCTAATGTCTACTGTTCTGATGCTTCCAGCATCTGTTCAAACCACAGGCGGGTGCCAAAGACACATTTTCCAGATTTGCAGGTCTGTAGAAAACCCGGCTTCCTGTATGCAGTAAGGCTGCCTTATTTGTTTGGGGATCTTTATTCCCCTTACCTCATCTCTTTCATCATAAAAATCCTGATGGCTCCATTCTCAGGGTGGAATTCTCCAAGTGGAAGTGAATCTGGGATTTCCTGGCTGTCTCTGGTACCACCGACCCCCTCCATGCCTACTCCCCAAAGCTGCTGTGCAAAATACTGCTTTTGGGGGACCCTCGAGTCCAGTGTTGTGACTCTGCACGTGACATCTTTCACATAGTCCCTGTTGTGATGACGCAACCTTTTGTGAAAAGCTGTTCTTCTACCCGCAGTGTAATTTCAGAACTTGTACAACTCACAAAGTCAGGTATTTCTAAGTGACTGTAGGAGCGGGGGAGGTTGTTTCAGTCCCCAAAACATGGGGCTGCTGGCTACAATAGGCACCTGTCTTCTAACCCTGAATTTTTTTATTCAGGGGAAAATCTGCTGAAGGTGAAGTCGACTCTTCTAGCATCATTTAGGGAAGAGCAGGAGCTGGGGTGACTTGGGACTTGCCTTCTTTCAATTTTCCATGTAAGAGTTAAGGCAGCAACTTAGAAAATGGTTCTTCTAATTCTTAATAATGGCTAGCCGCCTTCCTCAATCTGATTGAAAGTAGATCAGGGTAAAACACTGCAGGCCAGGACCCAGAATACTGCCATTGTCTAACGAATAGACTTAGGAAGAGAGGAGAAGGAGATGCTGATACAGACTGGCTTCTTTCTAATGTCCCCGTCTCAGATGTTGTTAGATGAGAAGGGGATTGGCCTTTTGGCATGGGCTCGTGGTCAATTATAAAACATGTACATAAATTATCTGAGTCCTCATTCTGCTGATATTCTTCCAATTGCCTTAACAGACCATAAAAATGGTAATGTCTTGGGAAACCGTTAAATGCCCAGCTATTTAGCCCAGCAAGCCTCCTGGTTTAATAATTTTGTTCATTTAACAAATGTAATTTGTAACCAAGCAGATCTGATTCTGAAGTCAGTTGGGAAGTTAAGTCGCCTCTGCAGGCCTGTGCACCCCCTCTCCCGGAGGGAGCACCCCTAGTAGTTCGCTAAAGCCAGCTTCTCAGCATGACTAAGGAGTTTGGGTCCTTTTATACAACTTAGAATGTGAGTTTTTTTTTCTGTTGCCGGTTTATTTGGAACATCCTAAAGAATTGGATTCACCCGCCTGTACGACAATTAATGCAAATTGGTGGGCTGCCGATCACTAAGCATTATTTTAATTGATTCTGGCAACGCCTTCCTCCTGGACATCACCTACACCTTGAATTAAGTGCAAAATCAAAATGAGCACTAAAAGGGTGGAGTGTGGGTTAAGTATTTTGTGTCCAAAATGGAAAAAAAAACCCAGCCTGTATAAACTGTAAAGATAATTGACCGAGAAGCAAGTGGTAACGTTTGGCAGGGAAGCGGGGACGAGGTGGTGAACCTGTCCTCAGAGGGACTTAAACTTTATTCACTGAGTGTGGAGGGTCTATGGAAAGTATCTGAGCACCAGGATGGGGTAAATAAATGAGCTATTTTCATGTAAACCACTTAAAATAATGCTGAACATTGGAAAAAATGCTCATTATATCAGTTAGGAAGGCGAGGGGGAGGATGGTGATTCATCAAAATAGCAAGCACATAGTAGGGGTTCTCTGTTATGTGAGTGAGTGAAAGAATGAATGAATGACTAGGCTTGGTGATAATATCAGAGGCCAATTTATTAATTGAACATGAGGACTTGGAAGTGCCAAGTACTTGGGATAATTATCTTGGCCTGACCAAGGGAACTGTAGGAGATGCCAAGTTATTTCCAAAAGTTGCTGGGTGAGCATGAGATTCTGAACAAAGGTTAGGGGAGTGCTTTTGTTTTGTTTAATATGGGAATTGACAGCTTCGTATCACCAATCGGTGATCTCAGTGATATCTATCGTCACACTCAGGTTAAATGAGCCCAGATGTCCAGTACTTTAGGTTGACTTGCTAGCAATTGATCTACTTGGCACAGAGCCTGGCTCATTGCTAATATTTGAGTCTGTAACTCTCCTGTCCTTAACCATCATCATCTACTTTTGAAGAACTTACCCTTTATCCTAAATTTATTCATGCTCAGCCTGCAGCCCTCCCCACTATTCTGCTTCGTTAGACCCATATTGTATCCCCTATTCTAATTTTTCATGTATTGGTGCCATGTTTTAAACCTCAGAGGGTGACCTTATTTCCAGGCCCTTCCGGGAAGGGGCCCACTCAGACTTGCCATTCTGTCCTGTCTCAAATCACACAAACGGAATAGACCTAGTGAGATTACAAAGTCAAAGCCAAAACGTATTTTGCCCAAAGTCATTCTAGACCAAAGACAGTTCACAGACAGTGAAATGACTATTTTTCCTTCAGTTTTGTCATCTGAAAGATTTATGGGCCATGACTTTAAAAGCCTATTTAAGTTATGTAGAAGAATGTCCTGATTTTTAGATGTATGCTGAAGAATTTAGAAAAGAAATGTCATGACATCTACAACTTACTTTCAACCGAGTCAGCAAAAGCAAGTATGCATATACATATATGAAGATAGTATACATGAAACAAATTTGGTCAACTTGTATAATTGTTGGCTCTGAGTGTTATGTGTAAGCATTGTACGAATCTTTCTATGTTTCTCTCTGTTTGAACATTTTCATAATATAACGTTGAAAGAAATTTCAGCTGTGATTTAATTCCATTTCACCCATTCAAAGAGGTGTTCGCTCTTTTCCTTTCTCCTATGATATTGACTTTAACCATCTTGATGTATGGAACAATAGAGCCTCATTCCACCATCCAGTTACACTTTGTATTTTATTCTTTTATCCTCTTATTACTATTTTGTCCAACTCCCTTCGCCTAGAACATGAATTTACTTTCTGCTTTCAATGTAATTTTACATTTAACAAGAGTAGGCTTTCTTTCGCTGTTTCTATTCACTGATGTCTTATTTAATAAATCAAAACCATCTCTAGCCTCTGAGATTAAGCCCATCCAACACTCAATTTCTCATTAGGATGGGAACATCTGTAACTCTCCCCCTGCTAGGCTGCCACAAAATGACTTTGCGTTTAGTGACGGTGGCCTAGAAGTTACATGGAATTAGATCTGACTCAATTTAGTTCACTTTGATCAGAGCCTCTTAACATAATTTTCAAGTGTTTGACCCAATCAAGATCATGAAGTGGAAAATCCGAGAAAACTTGATTACTGAACAACTAGTGGAAGATGTTTAGAGAAATGACACTGCATGGGGGCATTGCTATGAGTGAGGCATCATGTGTCAGAATCAACCCACCAGAAAGGCACCTTGGTGTCACTCCCCGGAGAGGACACAGTTGAAGAGGCAGAACACTTAGCCCTCGCAGAGAAACAGAAAGAGAATAGTGGTTGTGTTAACAACTTCTTCTTAGGAGACTTACTTCTCTGAGCACGTCTGCAGTTACTGATGATGGTGGCATTGGATGTCCCAGGGTTAGTGAGGTCTTATCATTGGGGAAGAACTTGACCAGAGGAAGTTCCACTGAAGATTTGCTGATTCCCTTAATCTTCATAATGATGCAAGGTTAATGGAGCTGTTCCCAAGTCAAAGGTGCAGAAACTGAGGCTCAGAGGTTTGAGTAATTTTCTTAATGACACACATGACTAGTTAGCAGCCCGTCTGGATCTTCACATGGGTCTTTTGGACTTCAGGGCCTGAGTTCTTAGGTATAAAAGGAGAACTTGGAAATCACAGCCTCCAAGCTTTCTTTCCCTTCCTTCCTAACATTCCCTTCCTAAACATTATGTTTATGCATTCATCAGTGGACAGGCATTTGGGTTGTTTCTACATTTGGCTATTATGAGTTATGCTGCTACACATATCCACGTGCAAATTTTTATGTAAGCATATGTTTTCAGCTCTCTTGGGTATATCCATAGGAGAGGGACTGCTGAGTGCATTGGTAACTCTATGCTTAACTATTTGAGAAACTGCCAAGCTGATTTCCATAGCAGCTTCACTACTTTACATTCCCACCAGCAGTGGATGAGGGCTCCAATTTCCTCACATTCTTGCCAACATTTGTAATTGCGTCTTTTGATTATAATTATCTTAGTGGGTGTGAAGTAGTAGCTCATTGTGATTTTAATTTGCATCTCCTTAATGACTAATGTTGCTGAACATATTTTCATGTGCTTGTGGGTCATTTGTCTATGTTCTTTAGAGAAATGTCTGTTCAAGTCATTTGCCAGTTTTAATTAGGTTAACTTTTTATTGTTGACTTTTAAGCTTTCTTTATATATTACGAACACCCTTATCAGATATATGATTTGCAAATATTTTCTTCCATTCTGTGGCTTTTCTTTTCACTTAATAGTGTCCTTCGTTGCCCCAAAATGTTCAATTTTGATGAAGTTCATTTTACTTACTTTATCTTTCACAAAGATATACAACTATGTATATCTATATATTACGAGTTTTATTGTTTTAACACTTACATCTAGCTCTTTGATCCATTTTGAATTATTTATAGATGGGGTCTAAATTCATTCTTTTGCATATGGATATCCAGTTGTCCCCACACTATTTGTTAAAAAGACTATTCTTTCCCCCAATGAATGGTCTTGGCACACTTGTCAAAAATTTCCTGAATTTACTTTTATAGATTCTTCCCAATTTCCTTATTAGTAGGTGAAGTATATATATTAGCTATGTTTTTCATATGAACACAAGCAAGCAATTATACATACATATACAAGTACATATGTTATATGCATATATACATATATACACTTATATGTGTGTATATGTGCCTGTGTGTGTATATACATAAAAATTTTTCAAAAATCATAATCTTTTGGATCTATATCTTTCACAAATGAAACTCCAACTTGACACTGTGCTATTTGAGATTTTCGGAGCTAAAGTTGGGCAAAATGGTTCAGATCGGAGTACATTCAATAAAGCAGTTATTAATTCTGCGCTAAAATTACTTGTCTTCTAATGGAACTCACTTATACCTGCCCTTTTATAGCAGTCTCCCCCTTCTATTACCATAAAATTTGTTGAAGGGAAACATCATTTGTCGCAGCAGAAATAGCACCTGAAGCCATGGAGAGAGAAATCTAGCATGGAAAGCAGGCTGGGAGAAGGCGCAGGACATGGGAACCTTGGCCCTTCTGGGTCTGTTTAGCCAGTAGGCGATGCCTTTCTGCATTTAATATACTAGAACTGGGAAAACTTGAAGATGATCTCCTCTCCCACAGTGTTCATCAGAGGGGCTGGGGCACCAGGAGGGGAGACAGAGCAGCACAGCAGAATGAGAGAACAGGAAAGTGCAGTCACATTGACTTGACTTTAAATCCTGTTCTTATCCTTTTGCTTATCTGTGAACTTGGTCAAGTGACTTTACTTCTCTGAACTGTTTTTGTCTGTTAGTAAGATGGCATGATGTTATTTTCAGGGAAGATCTCTAAGGACTATGAACAAACTTTGTTGAATATCTAGATTAATACCCGTAACAAAGAAGTACACAATACAAAGGTGTTGTTATTATTATAATTATTACATAGTTCTCAGTAAAACTTTTGCCTTGAGAACTTCTATGTAGTTCACAGATATTGGCTCAAACATCACTTACTCAAAGGAAACTTATACAGCGCTTTCCCTCACCGCCCCCCTCCCACATACGCATGAACCTCAATTCTATATTTGTGTACCTCTCACCTCCGTGTCAGAAAACACAGCACTTTATTCTTATTACTTCTCAATACTGTGCAATTACACACACACACCATTTAAACAAATGTCTAATTTGCTTTTTTTCCTGTTTTATATTGAAATGTATATTCATATAAATGAATGTCACTCGTTATGGTGTGGTCCTATGAGTTCTGACAAACGTAATAAAGTTATCACCACCAAAGTCAAGACACAGAACATATAGGAAAGGTCTATCACCAGCTCCCCCAAATTCCTTCATGTCCCTTTGAGTCAATCTTAATCCGCACTCCAACCTCTCCAAAAAAGCTATATAGTTAGATTTTTCAAAAAGTTCTTTCAAAAATGGATTGCATTTTTTATGTAGCCTTTTGAGTATACATTTGATATTCATCATGCTGCGTGTATCAGTAGTTCATCGATTTTTGTTGCTGAATAGTATTCCATTGAATGGATGTACCAGTTTGTTATCCACTCACCCATTGAAAGGTGTTTGGATTCTTTCCAGATTTAGATGATTATCAATAAAACCATTGTAAACGTTCATGTACAAATTTTTGTGAGATGCTAACTTTTCATTTCACTTGGGGAAATACCTAGGAGTGGAATATCTAGGCCTATCTGCAGTATTTTATATCCTAAAAAAGAATACCTATGGCAGATACAATAAAATGTTGGTTTGATAAATATGAGTTGTAAGACCATAATATTCTGTACACTTTTCTAATGCTTAAAACGTTTTACTAAAAGTAAAACTCTCAAAGTTTTGTCAACTCAACTATTCAGGTGATAAAAGTACTGCTGATTATCTCAAGGTATGCACATGGACTTTGTCACAGTGATAACAAAGATACTAATAGTTTTTTCTACCTAAAGATACTAACAGTTTTAACCGCTCCACTGAAACCACTTAGTGACTCTATAAGTAGGAATGAATCAGCTTTATCAAGAGCTGACAGGGTGGCCGCTTACGCCACATAGATGTTCACAAGTCTCTTCCTCCTAACCTTCTTTCCTTCTTCCTTTTCCATCTCCCCTCTGCCTCCCCCTGACCTAGGTGCCATCTTCACTCACTAGTTTTGTTCTTTTACTCACAACTGTTTTCCTAAAAGGAGCTTTTCAGGGAGCATGGAGAATCTCCAAGGCATTAACCTCTCTTATGAATATAGGTCATAACAATAACCCATGAGCCCTATCCCTGGCTGGGGTGAGGAGAAGGATTACAAGATAAGGGGATGGAGACAGGAAACCCATGGTGCTAAGCCAGAACAAAGAGGTAAAGAAACAGATAATCACATCCTACCACATAATTATCAGGCAGCAAAAAATCAGGTGGCC
Source organism: Myotis davidii (assembly GCF_000327345.1). NCBI lineage: Eukaryota > Metazoa > Chordata > Mammalia > Chiroptera > Vespertilionidae > Myotis > Myotis davidii. Next base: position 761,104 of record NW_006290541.1, read on the forward strand.
CCCACCAGCCATCTAGAAGGTGACAGTGGGGACACTTCCAGGCAGAAAATGCTTTTTATAAAGTGCCTTTGGATTATATTTCAGAAAATGGCATTAGCTGTGATGGTGATTAATGGTCTCTTAAGCTTACAAAACATTCATCAGCTTAGCACTCAGGCCCTTCAGGTAATGCAAAGAGTGAACATTGACTGGAAACATGAAATATGGGCCAGTTCACCATCCACTAACTAAAATGTTTCATCTGGTAATCACTCTGGAGCAAGATTTATTTTGGGTTTCACAAACATCTTTTTCATTTAAATTAGATTTAAGGGATTCTCTCCCGCCATCCTCTGACTTCTTAGAGTTTCGCATTTTCTGGGTTCTTTTTTTTCATTAACCCCCTCGGAATCATCTTCCAGGCAAGTGTTTCCAGGGAGAAAATTATATGTGGAGCTGAACACACATTATTAACTCCACTGGAAGTTCAGGATGATGATATGTTTCATGAGAAGTGGGTTGAGAGTTTCTTAACTAAAGGGATTATGAGGAAGCCTGATGTATCATTGAAATTTTATTCTTGGCAACATTGTTCCAGCAATCCTAGACTTGACTTATGAAGCTCAAGTTGGGTATTGCCTCTATGAGGACGCACTTCTTGATTTTGTCCACTCCACCCAGACAATCCACACAGGACTCACTCACAATCCAGACAGGACTCTCCTGTTACCTCATGAAGGCATTCATCACAACTTTCCACAGCCTTTTCTCACATACCCGTCACCAACATTCCCTCTGTGCCCCCTCATACCAGGAGGTTCATCACAGTTATGATTGAATCTCCATTCCCTCACCTTTGCTAGTGTCTGGCACACAGCAGACACTCACTAAACATTTAGTGAATGGATGAAATAACCATTCTGAGTGTAGTATGTTTGCTTGAGCCCTGAGAGAGTGAGAAAGAAAGGCAGCCAGGATGCAAGAAGGAAGGAAAGAGAAAAGGAAAGAAAAAGAAAATTGTATCCCATGACAAATGTAAATGAACACCATTTTCAAGATAATAAGAAATTGCTCAAAGAGAAAATTTTGGAAGAGGTAAAGAATCTTTAAGATAGGAAGCAAAATTAGATAGTTTCAAACATAAGATTATACATTGCCAATGATTTTTTTCTCTCTACTATTATACTTATTTTTATTGAGTCATAGACTGTTTAATCTCCCAAGGCATTTCTATAGACAAGCTTTAGCCAATTTTTGGTGTTCTGCTATAAATAAAATAACAAAGAAATCAATTAGGTGGTGGTGGCAGCTTTTAGGCAATGCTCTTGTCTATAGTCTTTCTTCAGGAATCACAAAAAGCAATAGCATAAATAATTATCTGAGAAATCCTATCCTAGTGATGGAAATATTCCAGTGTTTAATTTTGTTGCACCCAGTTTACCCAATTACTTCTGGCCCCCTAACCCTTGTTTTTCATAAGCATATTTATTAATCAAGACACTTAAAATTGAAAGCAACAGAAAGCCAGTTCTAACATACTTAATCAAATAACAGATTTATTGCACCAAGTAATTGCATCGAACAAGGGTGAAGTTCAGGCATGGTTAATGCCAATGATCAAATAACATAATTTGTCAGTCTCTAGACTGTGCTTTCCTCTGTGTGCAGTTCATTCCCCGAAAGGCTCCCCGGGAATGGTTAAAACATGGATAATACCAGCCATAAGCTTTCTATGGGAACAAAAATTCCCAGAAGAGAGGGAATAAAGTTTTTTTTGAATAAATTTTAGGAAAAATGTCAGGGTGTCCTCTCAGTAACCCGGATTGGGCACTAACACTGTGACTAGAATAATGTAACGGTGTAATATTTTCATTGGCCCAACTTAGGTTAAGGGACCACAAAATCTTAGAGTGGATAGATGGTGATCCCAAGAAAAGCAAGCATTTAAGAGGCTGTTTCCAGAGGGAAATGGATTCTGAAGAGATAATTTTATTTCTCCCTTCCACTCTTCGTTACTTCCTCCCTCCCTCCCTGCACTCCCCTCTCTCTGATGCATTTCATAACCTCAGGGGTAAAGGGTTATTTCCCAAATAGCCCCAGTGCCAGCAAGGCCTTCTGAGATCTTTGTCTTGCCAAAAAACAGCTCCATGCTGAATTTGCAGAAAGGTTTAATTTCTCCTCTGGAGCTCTGAACAAGGTTATTAAGAGACCCTTTCAAGTTCTCCCTCTGGGAAACTCTACAAACAGCTGCAGTAAAAGGAAGAGGAAAGAAGCACTAAAGTGCCTGGAGCTCGGGCTGTGCACCTTCCAGAAGCTGGGGGCTTCAGGCAATCTCAAGGTGGATGCAGCAGCAGGCAGGGGAAGCTGGGGGCCAGAAGATTTTCAGCAAAGCTCATTTCTGTTTGGATGCCTGCCAGGAAGTACCCTATGCGGCCATATTAGTGGATTGAGAATAAGGTTCATTTCCAAGAAAGACTGTGACTTGATCTAGGATAAAGATTGAGTGGTCATAAAATACTTTATGGTGATCAGGAAAAGGGTGCTGTTTTCTCAGCTTGGGGGAACACACCCACCATGAGTCTTCTTGCTGGGTTTGATGTTATATGTGCTCCCATTAAGTGCTCTGAGTTTGGGCCTCCTGCTTTGTATGAAAGGTACAAGTCATTACAGGAGCCTTGACCAAGAAAAGCATGGTGTATAGAAAGTTCACTAAACTGGGATATAGATTTCAATTTGCATCGATTCACTGACTCACCAAGGAGAATGGCCCTCCCCTCTCTGGGCCTCACTTGCTTCACTTTACAAGTAAGGAAGCTGGACTAGATCAGTGATGGAAAAAAAACATTATCTCACAGGTCAGCTCCCATGGTTGGCACTGTGTTGAGGATTGTGAAATCATATCTTTATGCTTCTGGGAATAATAGGTAACTGAGTTGAAATTCTTTGTCATATCTGTGGGAAAGGCTCCCTTTTGTTTGCTTATCCTAGAGAAGATGATCTCTAGAATCCCTTCTAGATGGACAATTTGGGTTTTCTAAATATTTTAGTGTTTTCCTTAATGCTTGAGACTTGATCGTTATTTTAACCCTTTCAATCATTTTAAATGTTACCCCACACCAGGCTTCTAGAAAAATATAGTATTACCAACTTTTTAGGGATCAAAACTCAGAACATAAAGCTTAGAACTTAGCCATTCCATTTGCCACAGTGTTCAGCCTCCCTCTGCCCTGTGTTCTGGTGAGTGAACCCCGCTGCACATTAGTAAGTGACGGCGTGGGGAGCCACTGCCTTTGCTTTGCTGCCATTTACCTTCCTCCTTTAGCCATGGTCACATTGTTCCTTTCTGGGGGTCCATTGCTCCCACAGATGCTAGGAAATCACATCTGAGCAGCTGGAGGGTTCCTGGGGCAGGGTTTTAATAAAATATGGAGTTTTAGTTCATTGTGTTGTCTTTAACTAAGGTGTCTCTGTCCTTCCTTCTTTCCTTCCTTCCTTCCTTCCTTCCTTCCTTCCTTCCTTCCTTCCTTTTCTCTCTCTTCTCTCTCTCTCTCTCTCTCTCTCTTTCTTCTTTCTTTCTTTCAAAGGAAGAACTTTTTTACACAGCATTTTCATTCAACAAACATTTTCTCATGTCAATTGTGGGTAACTCCCTGTATTAAGTGAAAGAAAAAAACAAAGATGAATAAGACAGTCTGTGTCCTTGAATGGGTCACAAACTGGTGAGGAAGAGAGACTTACTTGGACACAACTCATTGTAATAAAAATCAGGCTGTGGTAAGTATTTTGAAAGAGATATTTAAAAACAGAATATTATGAGAGAAGGAAGCAGAGAAAAATATGCTCTGGGTGAGGTGGTTTCCAGAGAAACTACTTGAACTTGGCAGTGAAGGATGGATGCTGGGGAGTGGGGAGAGGGGACATCCAGTGAAAGCAGCCAACATATGCAAAATTACAAGGTTAGGGTGTCTGGAGAACCATGAATAATTGGTTCAGGATGGGAGGGATGTAGAGTCTATAACAATAGAGGGGTTGGGAGAGAAGATTTACCATGGGGTCAGAATTTGGAGGGTCTTAAGTAACATTCTTACTTCAATTTACAAAACAGATCATGAAAAGCAAGTGTTTAATCGACAGAATTCTATATCCTGAGTTGGGAGGACGATATATAGGGTACTTGCCCTCAAGGGAGTGTAATAAACCGGTATGACATACAAAGTGCTAATTGCAATAGAATGTGTAATTACTTCTCCAATGCAGAGAAGTATTGGATCAAATATCTAATATCTAGTGGGGAGAATAGAAAAAGTCTCCAAGAACAAATGAGAGAGAAGGAGGGAGGTTTTCCAGGCACAGAGAATGCCATAATCAAAGACTTGGAATCATGACAGATTCTAGCATGTTTGGGGAAATAGTGATAAATTCAGTATAGACCAAATGTAGACTAAATGTGGGGGCAAGTGATGGAAGTCAAGTTTAAGAAAGCTTGCGGTTTAGTCTGGTTGAATGAAGAGAAAAAGAATGCTTAATTTATTGCAAAGTGAATTATAATTTTTTAAAAATTGCAATGGAGTATATTTGATCACACTAATATTCAGTGCCCATTTTAAATGGTCCATGATGTGTAGTATATAATCAGCTCTCTACATATATTACTCCTTATAATTTTAAGGTCAATTAATTTTCTACTTTGTATTGAGGAGCATATGAATGGACTGTATATGTAATAAAATGAAATTTTATCTTCAATATTGAAACCTTTTGTAATGTAGAGCAGCACTTTACAATAGAATTTACTCTAATGATATAAGTGTTTTATATTATATTATCTAATATGGCATACATTTGGTATGTGCATTTATGGAGTATTTGAAATGTTACTAATACAACTGAGGAACTAAATGTTTTATTGTGCTTAATTTTACTTAATTTAAATTTAAACTTAGGTAACCATATTGAATAGCACAGGTGTAGACAAAGGAAATATATGAAAATCTGAGATTCAAAATTTGACTGAAATAGGTACTCAGAGCAATGCTACAAGAATGACAAGTGAGACAACTTATTGGAAAGAACTACGTCAAGTGGGAATCCCATTAACTCCTTTCTGGGACTGAGATGGAGACAAAAAGACATCCTGGGCATTCTCTTTTTCTAGAATTAATTACCTTCTAGTTAGAGTCATTGAACGAATCACGTTAAACATTGAAGAACTTTGAAAGCAATAGAAATAAAACAGTAAAATTTAAGACAAAGCTTAAACACCAACCTTAGTGTGTGTGTTTGACCTCTAACAAAATTATCTTATAGAAAGATTGTACACAGTCCAGGATAAAAATAAAATAAAAACCTGTGCCTGAGATGAACACATCTTGCTTCAACTGTCTGTCACCCCTTCCCCATTCTTCTCATAGCAGCACCAAACTTTTGGGGGGACCTGCCGTTTCCACATTCCATATGGCCTTCATAAAGCATTAAACCTCAAAACCTGGGCTTGCTACATGGCTCAGGACTGGTCAATAAAAAAATTCCTCCACCCTGAACTCAATGATTGGCCCAGGGATGAACCAGCCAAGCCAACCAGAAGCTTCCCTGGAACTCTTTCTAGATTCTTCTCTGAAGTGAAATCTAAACTTAGTATAGATTTGGAGTGGCCAGTGATCATCTTGTTGATTGTCTAGGAGAGAAGCCAAGCGGAGGCAGAAACAGAAATATCGAAAGCCTAAGAAGTAGTTCAAATTCCTGTATTTCCTATGCTATTTTAGGAATTCCTGCTTATGTGAGGTAATCTATTCACTCTTTATACAGGACATGGTTTGAATTGATTTTTGTCATTTGCAAGCAAAAGCCTTTACTGCCTAGCTAGTGTGGTTCTGTGGTTGATTGTCCCCTGAACCAAGAGGTTACCAGTTCAATTGGGCTCAATCCCCAGTAGGGAGCATGCAGGGGGCAGCCGATCCATGATGTTTCTCTCATAGATTTCTCTCTGTCCCTTTCACTACCTCTCTCTTAATCAATAAAATAAAATAAAAATTATTTGTAAAAAGCCTTCACTAATACATGGGCCCATGGAAAGTACAGATTTGATAGATGTTTTTCCATTAATTGAATCTAAATTATTTGCCTTTGACAGACAGATAAAATGATGGTTTTCATTTACTAATGGAGGGTTTTGGAGCTGAGTAATTTTTCTTTATTATTATTTTAGCAACTAAAGAGTAAAAGAAAAAAGTGGAAGGTAACTTGGACTTTTCTAATATTTTGACAACTGTCATATTAATATATTGAAATAGATGTCCCAGGAGTATGCCTTCTATTTTATAACCCCTAAAATTCAAATATAGAGTCCCAGTAATTATGACCACACTAACATCTTCCCTCTTTACCACTGACATGTGGAGGAATTGCATTTTGAAACAGGAGTTGTGGTCAGAGTTTGCCCACATTCTGATAGAACCATCAGCTGTCTTGACAGGCTTGACTCCATCCTCTCATCTACCCACCTTGGGGAGAAGCTAGGGAGTCCTCATAACTCAAAGTAAATTTTCCAGGTGATTGGCATTTATTTGGAGAGGTGCAATACCTACCTTAGCTTGGCGATCCTAAGCCTGCTCTGTGGACTGTCAAATATGATATGAGTTCCTAACTGAACAAACAACCCAAAGTGAAAATTCTCTACAGATCAATGTAATAGTGTAGAAAGATAAACCATGGAAAGAAAGATTCAGGGCAATTGCCTAATGTATGTTTCCATGGCAAGAGAAGGAGAAATGATAGGGTTGTCAGGGTCCATGGAATATGGGATTAAAACAGTTAAAGTGAGGGGACTGGAGCACGACTTTCAGTTTTCTGGCCTGAGAAACTGAGTATAAGGATGATCATCAGAACTATGCAATGAGCATGGCTTCAGAGAGAGGTTACAGAGGGAAGAGATGAGAGGGGAAGGGACAAGGGCAGAACCTCAAGCGGAGGGAGCTGAGGAGAGAAAGGAGAGTTTGAGAAGGACTGCCAGGCAGATATAGTCTTCTGGAAGTTAAGGGAGAAGAAGGGAAGTGAGAAGAATGATGGCATAAATTATGATCATTTTGTAATGGAGAAAATTAAAGTTCAGAGAGACAATATTACTACCCATAGTTAATAAGCAGCAAAGTAAGGTCGAGAAGTCTCCAGTTCCAAAGACCACCCTCTTTCTATTATTCATCTGTCTTATAATGAGACGTGGAGAAAGGTAGGGTCCCAGAAAACCTATTGGTCAGTCAACACTTACAATACCAAGTTGTGTGATGGGGATGAGAGATGGTATTTAATCAGAGGAAAAAAGCAAGATGATAAAGGATGACAAATGACAGTAAAATAATGTAAAAGAAATCTTATGGAGATGGTTCTATGGAAGCATGGGGGACAATACTTTTGCTGGACAGTAGGTTGAAGAGAGAGCTATTCAGGTATAGAATGATCAGAATCAGTAAGTGATGACATGGTGATATAGAATTTGTGCTCTAGACTTAAGAAGGGAGCTTAAATATGGACTCTGCTATTTATCTATGCCATAAAGTAGAGGATCTCAACTGGGGAGGTGGTGTCCTGGGGAACATGTGGCACTGTCTGGGGACAATTTTATTATCACAACTGGGGGACGGGTGCTACTGGCCTATAGCTGGTAGAGGCCAGGGATGCCATTTGGCATCATGCAATACACAGGGAAACCTCCCTACCATATACACCTGGCAAAAATGGCAAGAAGTGCCGAAATTGAGAAACCGAGTCATAGCTGGAACATTTATTAAGCTCTTTAGAGCTAGGTTTCCTCACCTGTAAAGTGGGAGTAACAATGATACCGATTGCTTCCTGGGCCGTTGGGAATTGAATGAGCTAACACATGTAAAGCAGTGTGCTAGTCAGTCCTCAGGAGCAAGGTCCTCATCATCATCCTCATTTTTACCTTTTTGGTGTGAGGAGCCAAGATGTTGACTTCACCCAGACACAAGGGCAGGGCTTCATGCCAGTCAGAAGGAAGGGGGCTTTATGAACGTGTGTCAGGGTGTGGTTTCCAAGGCCTCCTTTGTGAGGACTGGTCAGGGCCAGAGGGCAGTAGAGGCTGTGTTTTGAGATGCATGTCCTAGCTTCAGATAGAGGAACGCTCCCTGCGGAAGGGCCTTCCCGAGAGGGGAGAAGTGCTGACCATCACCTGCGTCAGAACCAAAACACTTCTGACAGAAACGCTTTGTGGGCAATTGAGTGAATTCCGTTCTGTGGCTGCTGATGGTGTGCTGGTCCCTGGCAGGATGGCTGGAGAGATTTTCCTTGGGGGGCAATTTCCATCGAAATTTTCACCTGGATAATTCAGGTGTTTAGCAACTTTAAATCCACCGATTGTTAACAAATGAAGATATGTATATTGGGATAATTACATCTGTGATTCCTGTGCATGTATCTCTTTTCTAACATGGCAGAAAAAGAGATTGAATAGATCCTGGGAAATGTGATTGTTTTGTTACCCAGCTGGAATAAGGTCCGTGTGTGTGTGTGTGTGTGTGTGTGTGTGTGTGTGTGTGTGTGTGTTAAACAAAAATTACCTGCAAAACAGCTGGGCGAGAGAAGCACGTTTGAAAGATTCCTACTCTAGTCAGACTCACTTAGCCCCTTAATCCCTTACATTGGCAGTTGAATCTCAAGGACGGGTTCTGGTGCACAGAGGAGCAATAAACAAACACAGCCCAGGGCTCCTGGCATCATGGAAAAAAAATCACCCATTTCTTGTAAATAGATTGCAATAAAACAATAGCGACTGAACATTTAGTGGAAGAGAGAATCAACCAAGAGGAACTCTGACTCGGTGCCCTTTAAGCTGCAGAAACAAACAAAAGAACATTGAAATGGACTCAGATGAATCCTTTAAAGACAACCAGCTTTTGAAGGCTTATTAATCAACCTCGCGGGCAGAATCCCAGACTATTTTAACTGAAGCGGAGGTAAAAGCAAATAATGAAAAAATAGTCGATCAATCATCCAGAAGATGTGTGTGCCAGCATCAACAAACATTTTTTCCCCCTGCCTTGTTTTTGTGTACCTGGGCTGGTCAGATTTAACATCTGTCTTTCACAGCCTTGGTAAAAGAAAAATGAAGATATGCTGTTTCTCATGGATATCTCTGCCAGTCTTCTCAGAATTTCCTTTTCCTTCCTCTTGTCCAACAACACCTGATCTTTATACAGGGACTTTTGTGATTCTGACTTACCCTTAAGTGGAAGGGTGTGGGTGGGTTATTCATTACCACTCCTCTCCCCCAGTGATTGGTTCACCTATGGCAAGGAATCTAATCTGGTCTTTTTTTGTTGTGCCAGTCAATGCATTCTCCTCATTTTTAGGTCAGTTCTAATGGGTTTTCTATTACTTATAACCCAAAGAATCTTAACATGTAGCGATCCCATATTTTGGTGTCTCTGTGACTCAAATGCACAATTCGTGTTTTAGTTTCTTTGCTGTTGTGTGTGTGTGTGTGTGTGTGTGTGTGGTCTTTTTTGTTTGTTTGTTTTTGTTTTTTTAATTGATTTTTACAGAGAGAGGAAGGGAAAGCAAGAGAGAAAGAGAAACATTGATCCAAGAACATTGATCAGCTGCTTCAGGCAGGCCCCTTACTCGGTATGAAGCCTGCAACCAGACATGTGCCTTGACCAGAAACCAAACTGGCAACCCCATTGGTGCATGGGATGACGCCCAGCCAACTGAGCCACACCGACCAGGGCTAGTGAATTAGTTTTCTATTGCTGCTGCAACACCTCAAACTTAGTGGCTAAGATAGTGCACATCTGTTATGTTACAGTTCTGTATGCCAGACATCGGACTCCGGTCTCAGTGGACTAAAATCGAGGTGGTGGTGGGGCTGCATTCCCTCTAGGAGGTACTGGGGAGAGTTTGCTTCCTTGAGTTTTCCATCCTCTAGGTCTCCCACATTTTGGACCCTTTCTCCAACTTCAAAGTCAGCAATGTAGCATCTCTGGCCCTGCTTTCATGGGTACATCTCTCTTTGACTCATTTCCTTTGCTTCCCTCTACTTTAAGGATTCTTGTGATTATTATCTTGGATCCACCTGGATAATTCAGGATACTTGCCCTATTTCAATGTCAGGTGTTTAGCAACTTTAATTCCCCTTTGCCATGTAAGGTAACCTGTCCACAGGTTCTGGGAATTAGGACGTGGCGGGGAGGTCATCTGCCTACCATATTTAAGTTACAGCAGTCCCCCTTTATCCACAGGATACACTCCAAGACCCTGAGTGGATGCCTGAAACCATAGACAGTACTGAGCCCTATATATAGTATGATTTTCCTAACGTACATACCTATGATAAAATGTAATTTCTAAATTAGACACTCTAATTGAAAACAATAACAATAAAATAGAATAACTATATTATGTCAACGTAATGTCTCTTTCTCTCTCTCTCTCTCTCTCTCTCTCTCTCTCTCTCTCTCATAACCAATCTGATAACCAAGACAGCTACTAAATGACTAACAGGTGGAGGGCCTATACAGTGTGGACATGCTGAACACAGGGATGATTCAGGTCTTGGGTAGGAAGAGAGGGGTTTCATCATGCTACTCAAAATGGTGTGCAATTTAAAACTTATGAATTGTTTATTTCTGGAATTTTCCATTTAATATTTTCAGATCTTGGCCGAACTCAAGTAACTGAGATCTCTGGGTAAGGGGGACACCTGTACTGGGGCATTTCCTCCCTGACACACAGACTGCCTCTGTGTTGGCTGAAGTAGTGGAGATTTGGAGTCAGATAGTGTCTTTAGATCTATTTCTTATAAAGTTTGGTGTTTTGACATCACCATTTTTAAATGTTTACATTGCAGTACTTATAGGCATTATTTTAAAAAGTTTTTTTAAAAAATATTATCAAGCATTGTGTAATACAACATCTCTGGCCTCTTGGGATGAGGGGTGTGATGGAGATGAGAGACGCAGTGTTGGGAGATGAGGAAATTAGGAAGCGGGTGGGCAATGGTGTGTCTTCCCCCATACGCAGGAGGAGGTCCAGGCTACATGGGGCTTGAAGGTTATGCGATTTTCAAAGCCCTCTTTATGGAAAAAGATATAAAATGATGAGCAAAGGTGTGTTACAAAAGTGGATATTTATTTAGAATGAGAACATAAATCAGAGCAAATTACAAATTTTTACAAGCTGACAAAAAACACAAACATCACAAAATCCAGAAAAATGATGTAATATATTCTATTTAGTATCTCTCTGAAACACCTACAGAATACTGTTTCCTTTGATTGCTTTTTCATAGGACAACAATTTGTATAATATTTTTATAGAGAGAAAACAAAGGTATTTGGTTGATTGAAATATATTTCTATTGTTATTGATAGTTGTGCTTCATAAAGCATATGACTTCATATACACTCTCACTGTTTGTATTACTGCTACACGTTTGTGTCCTAAACACAAGAATTTTGATGGTCTATTTAATGATTCCTAGCTTAAAAAAAAGAAAAGTACGCAGCATTTAACTGTATAAACGATATTTTTCTAGTATATTCCTATTGGTAGTCAATTCCATTTTGAGTGGTTATTAAAGACAGCCAAATGCTTGACATTCTAGCTCTAATAATGGGAAGAATTTCCCACAGACTAGTTTCTACCTCCCTATTTTACCAATAGGCAAAAGCTCCCTTTCCAGGACCCCAAGTGGAATTCTTTTACCGTTCAGTGTCCTAAAGTCAATTACCAAACTCAATTACCAAACCAAAAGTGAGTGTCAACAGTGCAAACTTATTTAATAACTAGAGGCCCGGTGCACAAAATTTCTGCACTCAGGGGGGGTCCCTCAGCCCAGTCTGTGCCCTCTCTCAGTCCAGGAGCCCTTGGGGGATGTCTGACTGACGGCTTAGGCCCACTCCCCACAGAGGCTGGAGAGGCTCCTGCCACCGCTGTTGCTCTCGCCAGCTGTGAGTCTGGCTTCTGGCTGAGTGGCGCTCCCCTGTGAGAGCGCACTGACCACCAGGGGGCAGCTCCTGCATTAAGCATCTGCCCCCTGGTGGTCAGTGTGCATCATAGCTACCGGTCATTCCACTATTTGTTCGATTTGCATATTAGCCTTGTATTATATAGGATTAAATGACCAGAGAATGGAGAAGCCTAAGCAATTTCTCATTTGTCTTGGGGTAGGGAAATTGTAGATAAGGGAGGGTAGAAATGAAGGGGTGGTCTGGATAGATAAGGAGGAGGAATATTCATGATTTTTCTGGGAAAGAGGTGGTGGTTTTCTCAGGATCAGAAAACCATCTCTGTTCTGTCCCTTCATTGTTCCCTTTCTGTCATCATCATCATCTTGGAAGGATCCCCCAAATGCATATGCTATCAGAATACCATCTAACACAAGGGGAAGTGTGATGAAGTTTAATGGAATATAATTAGCAGTCTTAACCAGGTAAAGTATTTTACCTTCAACATTTTTTTAAATGCATGACCAAATAAAGACATTGCCAAGCTTCCTCCAGGGTCTTGGAAAGAGCCAGTGTGAGTGAGTCCTTGAAGCTTGAGATAAGATTCAGGAAGTGTGAAATCTTCATAGTTGTGATAGAAGAGAGGGAAGGGGGTGAAGTTTTTAATTCGTGAATTATGTGACCAACTGAAAGTTTGAGGGATGGCAATTTACTTACTGGCTGAGTCGAAGTCTTCCTGTGTCAAAATCCATATGACAAAATCCCAAATAGATAGTTTATTCACTTTTTCTCCCATAATTTAGCATTTTACCATTTTTAAAAACCTTTTCACACTCAGGAGCTTATTAGAAAGCTGTTTTCTTAAGTTTGCCCACAGTGTCTCACCTATTTATGGTAGTCATATAATGAGGGTGGTGGTGGTGGTGATGGTGGGGTGTGTGTGTCTGGACTAAAGGGTCAGTTCACCTGGGCACATCAAAGCCCAGTAAGACATGAACAGGAGCTGGCAGCAAAGAAAATAAGGGTTTATTTTTAGGACGTGCCCCATACCTGGTGACACAGGTGAGCTAATGTTAAAGATCTGGCTCCCTGGTGGCTTCCAGGGGATGTGTTATGTAGGTAAAAGTTATTAATCATGGTGACTAAGGGAGTTAAGGTCGTGGTCAGGGTCCTGATCTCTACTGATTGGGCGGGGGTAGTTGATTATTGCATCTGGTCCTGATGTCAGCCAAGACCTTGCTTCATCTGGTTTTGTTAGTGTAGTTAGCTACTTAGTAATAATAAAGGAAATGAGCAGAGGGACTCATACTAAGCACAATAAACTAGGGAGCTGAGTGGGACAGTAAGCCTGCTTCACTAGAAAGGTACAGCTTAATGCACTCCCTAGGAAACTGCTGCATCCTCCGCCCTTGGAATCTAGTCATCTAAGAGGTAGGAAGGGTCTGTAAGGGGCAGGAAGGGTCTAGCCTGGATTACCTAGAGGAGGGATAAAACAACAAGGGGAATTCTCCGCTTGGGACATGCCCAATAGAAGCCAAGATGGCACAGGGGGAAGTGCTTTTGCTTTGAGGCAGGTAAGAACTTAGTAAGAATTAAGATGATGACCATAAGAGTGAGGAACTATGGTAACCATAAGGGGAGTGTCAGGCTGGGGAAAGGATCAGGTTGGATAAGGACACAGAACCTAGAACAGTGATGGTGAACCTTTTGTGCTCGGCGTGTCAGCATTTTGAAAAACCCTAACTTAACTCTGGTGCTGTGTCACATATAGAAATGTTTTGATATTTGCAACCATAGTAAAACAAAGACTTATATTTTTGGTATTTATTTTATACATTTAAATGCCATTTAACAAAGAAAAATCAACCAAAAAAATGAGTTTGCGTGTCACCTCTGACACGCATGTCATAGGTTCACCATCACTGACCTACAAGATCTAGGAAATAGGTTGGTTAGGAGGAGGGCCCCTCACAAGCCCACAAATGATTGGGAAAGAGATTGGTCAGTTTCAGTAGCCCAGGATAATATAATAATATTAGAGGCCCGGTGCATGACATTCATGCACTGGCGGGGGTGGGGGGGAGGGAGCGTAGGTCCCCTCAGCCCAGCCTGAGCCACCGCTGCTGTGCCCAGCCATGAGCCGGGCTCACTGCTTCTTAGCACTGCCTTGAGCCTGGCTTCTGGCTGAGCAGCATTCCCCCTGTGGGAGCACATTGACCACCAGGGGGCACCTCCTGCTTTGAGCATCTGCCCCCTGGTGGTCAGTGCACATCATAGTGATAGGTAGTTCTGTCGTTCAGTCAATTTGCATATTACCAGTTTATTTTCTAGGATAACTAAAGTTTAGGCAAGCCTCTCTCTCTCTCTCTTTCTCTCTCTCTCTCTCTCTCTCTGGCCTAAATTCATTCCTGCATTCCTGATTTCTCTCTGCAGCAGCCTGGGTACAGCAACACAGCTGGACTGCAGCAGGGAAGAGAGATTAAGCTAGCTGTATTGGGACAAAGACTGAACTGGCCTAAGCTTCTGAACTGGACTGAGCTTTGGCATGCACTGTGTGGATGAAAAGGGGCCACATGCTGACCTGACTAGCTCAGGAAAGGCCTGCGTGGCAGCCTTGCAAAATCAGAGATCTAAAGTAACCACAAAGGATGGCCTGAAATGAAAACTTTAAATAAAAGGAATTTGATAGGTAGTCATGTCCTAGGCCAGTATCTTCCCTGACAAAAGTCGATTTTGATCTTTACTGAGTCTATTGTCTTTTTTGCATCTAAGATAATATACCCGTGGAATGTCAGGATAACTTGTAACTTCTCTTTTTCTGGACCCCTCAGGGCATGACAAATGGCTCCAGGGTTGCAGACCACAAATTCCCTCCTTGTTATTGTTATCATGTAAATTGTAGACTGTTGACTATCCTATGCCCACCCCTATAAAAGAAGCTCCATTATTTTATTTTCTATCCAATCCCAGAGGTTCCCCCCTCTCTTTGCTTTCTCCCACCTCCCAAATCTGTCACCAATGGATTTCCTGTAACCCTCTTATATCTCTTCCTTTGATGCTAATTTATAAAAATAGTTGAAAAACCTATTCTCTGGAGCATTGAGATTCTGCTTCATGTTTCTTATGTGAATAACTGAACCAAAAATTTCTGGACCTTGGCCCTTCTTCTGGGCTTGATGAAGACAAGGCTGAAGTTCTTCCATAGCAGGTGGGATAAAGATGAGACGTGGGGAACCTGGGGGCAATCATTTATTTCAACCCCAATAAATCATATCACCACACTTTATCCTTCTATGTGTGGGTACCCAGAAATGCTTTTCTCACAACTCTGTGAGAGGACTCATTTCCACGGGCAATAGTTTTACTGCTTTTCTGGGCCTGGAGCTGAAACAAAACTGAGACCTAGATAGTATCTCTAGTTTGATCAAAACTGTCTTTGGAGACAGCAGATCTGAGGCTTTGTTCCTAAGATGATTTGATGCTGACCAGAATCTCATTGTCCTGAGGGCTTAATGCTCAAGGGAGTGGTTATGCAAGGGAGAAGGAGCCAGGTGAGTCAGGGTGCTGGGTGAGACCAGTTTGGATCCAAAGGAAAGAAAGGAGAAAAGGTCACATTAAAGAAATGAAGTTTCTACACGGTTACGGGAGTGCGCATGGTCTCCTGGGAACAATGAGAATTAATTATTGAGCCAAGTGTGTTTTTCAGGATGAGTTTTTCCCCAAGATCCTGGTGGAACTTCCTCACCTGCCCATTAGACATGAGCAGACATGCACTGTAAAGCAACATACATAGGTTATAACGGAAAACCACTCCGCAAGATACAAAATACTGTACACTATCTTTCAATGAATAACCCACAAATCTGCTCTTCATTTAAGAAATATTCACAGGGCATCCACTAGGTTGTGAGCACTCCACAAAGCAATTGGAAGAAAACAATGGGCAAAACAAACACATTCTAAGAGGCTTTGACTTGAACCAAAATGCTTCCTGGGTGTCCTGTCTGACAGTCTCCTCAGCTATCTCAGACTTCCCTGTCTTTGGGCGATTTTACAGCTCTGTAAATTGTAGGAAACAGATAGCAATGCAAATGATTCTTGTTCATAGAAATGCAAATTGTGTCCCCTGGAATGCAACTGATCTTGCCCTGTGGACATTGACCAGTTTTGCCTCTATTTGTAAATCTTTGTTCAACATTTCTGATGCCTGTATGTTTTTCTGCCTTTTGGATCCTCCTTTGAAACATTTGTCAACATCATACGGATCTCCTCATTAATGAAAGAGTTAAATAAAAGTTTTGACATATATTCATATTACATTTGTAAAAGAAAAATGATTTTAGCATTTTTAAACATTTACCCTTTAGCAACACAACATGGGCTTCAGGGAGTTTACAGCTGAATGGACATTAACCACATTATCTCCTACAACTACACACTGGGAGATCATTAAGGACCCCAGAGGGCCTGTAACATGGGAACTGATATTGTCTTTTTGATCAGGAAAGAATCACCATGAAAGTGACATAGGAGTGGATCTAGTAGGAGTTTGCAAGGTGTGTATAGGAGAAGAGGGGAATTTAGGAGTGAGCCAACCTGTCATGAAAGCCGCTCAAGATCATGTCTCCCAGATTTGTGATCCTGGGGGAGAGGAAGCTTTTGGAAAATAATTCAGAGAAGCTGGAACTTTTGGCAGCTGCCATTGTCTGTGCTTCATGATAAGAGAGTCTGCCAGTAGGCCATCTTCAAATGGGATGGGGCCAGAACCTGGGGGCTGGCTGTCTCTCACCTCCCTTCCCTACTATGAATGGTCCAACCACTTGCTTTGATGATCAAACAGTTTCCTTTGAAATGCATTCACCCCAGGCCCTGCCTATGATGCTGCATTTCAGAATCCTGGCTTTCCTCTGTAACCAGCACAGGCCTTTCAAAGTATTTTCATCAAATCCCATGGGTATTTAATTAGCAACATTTCATTGTTTCCTGACCATTTTTATTCTGGAACCTGGCTCCAGGTGATTTCAGAGAAGAAGGGAGAGAGAGATAGAAACCTCAATAATGAGAGAGAATCTTTGATTGGCTGCCTCCTGCATACCCCCTACTGGAGATTGAGCCTGCAACCCGGGCATGTGCCCTGACCAGGAATCAAACCATGGCCTTCTGGTTCACAGGTCAATGCTCAACACTGAGTCATGCTGGCCGGGCCAGGTGAGTTCTTGTGCAGACACTTCTACAGGGATGCCCTTCCCAGCATCTGTTCATTACAGCCTTTCACTACTTCTCTACCCCAGTATCATCTCAGAGCAGTCTTTTCAGATGACCCTGATACTGGACTAAAGGGGCTCATTTGCCTGCGTGCATTAGGGCCAAATTGAACTTGAACAGGGGTTTTCAGCCAGGAAAGTGAAGGTTTAATTTTAGGAAATGTTGCCATGCCTGGAGTGTCACAGGTGAACTCCTGCTCAGAGATGGGTGAGATAGGTGGCCATCATTAATCATGGTGACTGAGAGAGTTAGGGTTGCGGTCTCTATTGATTGGTAGGTGCTAGGGTAGGACATTCAGTTAAATTTGAATTGCAGGTAAATAATTTGTGCTTTAGCATAAGTATATCCCAAATACTGCAAGGGAGATACTTTTACTAAATAAAAAAATATATATTGCCTATATACAATTTGAATTTAGCTGTATTTAATTTGTAAACCCTACTAGGAAGCCTTTCAGGATGCAGGGAACATCTTTTAAAAGCTCTTCATGCCCTTCCATCTCCAGATTCCATTAAACGTATCCCAAGAGACTAAGATCCCATAGAACCATATTTATTACTCAAAGGGTGGGCCTCATGCCACCAGCTTATAACTTTGCAAGAGATTCCAAAGATAACAACTGTTTAACTCATTGAAACAAAGATTCCCAGAACCCATCTAGACTTACTGAATCAGAACCTCAAAATCTTGGGCGGGAGATTTAGACAGTAATCTGCCCTTTTAATCAGCAACTCAGGCAATTCTAGTGCACACTGAAGTTTGAAAATCTATGGCAAAGGAAAAAACTTTGCCTTAGTATGGAACTTTGGGGCCTGATTCTTGAGTGTAGAGAGGTAGGGAAAAGTCAAGACCTATTGCAATATTGCCTCTGTTTTCTTCCCTTTTAGATTGAGAGCTCTTAAAGAGCATATCTATCTTTTCACCCTTCTATTCCTACTTACTAGCATAGTGCCGGGCATATCACAGTGCTCAGTAGACATTTGTTGGATATAAACAAAAAGAAATATGAAAGTCGATTTGGGATAAGAGTCATTCAGCAAACTAGATTCTTTCAGCAAACAAGATTTATTCTGCACTTATTGTGTGCCAGACACTGTTAGAGAATGAAGATACTATTGTGGGCAAGACAGGCATGGTCTCTAGTCTTATTAAATCTGTATTTTATTAGGAATATATAGACCTTCAATAAAATAGGTTTATTTCTAAAAGTAATAGGCGCAGTGAAGAAAATGAAACAGAGCATTGATTAGAAAGCAGGTGGGTTATCTCTCAAACATCTATTCCCAGATCTTGACTTTATTCAGATATCCATCCAGTGAGTAGACATACTCTGATTAGTAACCAGTTATGCTAATCCCATTCTCCTTGGCAGTGCTGGGTGTAGCGGTGAGCAAGTGAGCCCATTCTGGCTAATGAGAGATGAAACCAACTCTGCAGCCAGGTCAGGGCTTAGCTGAGGTTTCTTAGCTCTTAAAATAAAATACAGAGAAGCAAAGGCCTTTTTATCTCATGGGCATTGTTGTGTTGAGATAGGATGCTAGAGTCCTGCAGCCATTTTATGGCCACAAGAAGGAGCAGAAGGAAATTGGATACCTGATGATTCACTGCAAAGCTAAATTCACAGATGAGTCAACTCCAAGACCATTTACTTCTATTATGTGGCAAAATCGATCTTTCTTTACTTTCAAAATTGGTTTGAGTTGAGTCATCTATACTTGCACCAATGCTCCTGACTGATGCAATGACACAAACATCTCTGATGTGGGGATATTTGAGCTAAAGACTTACATGATGAGAAAGAACTGGTCCTCTGAATACCTGGGAACAATGAGTTCAGGCAAAGAGGACACCAAGTGCAAAGGTCTGACACTGGTAATAAACTTGGTGTATGAACCCTTTAAGATCCCAAAGATGAAGGCAAGGATCCAATTCAACACATGTGTTAGACTGACTAATGCCCCCTCCCAAAGACAGTCATACCCTAATTCCCAGAACTTGTGAGTGTTACCTTACATGGTAAAGGGCACTTTGCAGATGGGATTAATGTAAGAATTTTGAGACAATCAGATGACCCAAGATTATCTGGGGAACCCAGTGTAATCTCAAGGGCCGCTTCAAAGGTCCTTGTAAGAAGTAGGATGATCAGATAGAGAAAGAGAAGATGTGATGACAGAAGCAGAGGAAAAGGGCTATGTGATGTGGGGTCATGAGCTAAGGAACTAGGGTGGCTGCAAAGGTCAAGGAAACAGATTGCCCTCTAGAACCTCCAAAAAAGAAACAGCCCTGTCAACATCTTCGCTTTGGCTCAGTGAAACTGAATGTGGGCTTCTGAGCTCTAGAACTGCAAGATGATAAATTTGTGTTGTTTGAAACCACTAAGTCTGTGGCAATGTGTTCTAGCAACAATAGGAAACAAACACAATAGGGCGTTGTGTGCCATGCAAGGGGCTTAATCTAAGTATGATGGAACCATTGAAGGGTTGTGAGCAAGAGAGTAATATAGCAGGTATGGAAATTAACTGTAGCAGTGGAAGAGTAGAATCAGATAGTATTGCAGAAGTGAGAGGAGGGGTGATTGTGGATGTGGACATACAAGTAAAGGTGGTAACAAGTAGGGTGACCAAACATTTCCATTTGCTAAGGATTGAAGGTACAGAGATTTCTATTTTTTTAATTCTTTATTGTTTAAAGTATTACATATGTCTCCTTTTTCCCCCTATTGACTTCTCTCTGGACCTTTTCACTCCCCCAGCACATGACCTCACCCCCCCCCACCCACTGTCTGTGCCCATTGGTCATGCTTATATGCATGCAATCAAGTCCTTTGGTTGATCTCTTGCTCCTTCCGCTCCCCTGCCTTCCCTCTGAGGTTTGATTGTCTATTTGATGCTTCTGGGTCTGGATCTATTTTTGTTCATCAATTTATGTTGTTCACTATATTCCACAAATGAGTGAGATCATGTGATATTTATCTTTCTTTGACTAGCTTATTTCGCTTAGCATAATGCTCTCCAGCTCCATCCATGCTGTTGCAAATGGTAAGAATTCTTTCTTTTTTACAGTAGTGTAGTATTCCATTGTGTAGATGTACCACTGTTTTTTAATCCACTCATCTGCTGATGGGCACTTAGGCTGTTTCCAAATCTTAGCTATTATAAATTGTGCTGCTATGAACATAGGGGTGCACATAGCCTTTCTGATAAAAAAAGTTCCATTTTTTATTTTTTGAGGAAACTCCATACTGTTTTCCATAGTGGTTGCACTAGTCTGCATTCCCACCAGCAGTGTACAAGCATTCCTTTTTCTCCACATCTTTGCCAGCAGTTGTCATTTGTTGATTTGTTGATGATAGCCATTCTGACAGGTGTGAGATGGTACCTCATGGTCGTTTTGATTTGCATCGTTAAGATGATGAGTGACTTTGAACATGTTTTCATATGTCTCTTGGCCTTCTGTATGTGCACTTTTGAAAAGTGTCTATTTGGGTCCTTTGCCCATTTTTTGATTGAATTGTTTATCTTCCTTTTTCTAAGTTGTATGAGTTCCTTGTAAATGTTGGAGATTAGACCCTTATTGGATATAACATTGGCAAATATGTTCTCCCATGCAGTGGGCTTTCTTGTTGTTTTGTTGATGGTTTATTTTTGCTGTGCAGAAGCTTTTTATTTTGATGTAGTCCCTTTGTTTATTTTCTCCTTAGTTTCCATTGTCCTAGGAGCTGTATCAGTAAAGATATTGCTACGACACATGTCTGATATTTTGTTGCCTATGAATTCTTCTAAGATTTCTATTTTAAAATGAAGACAGTCCTGGCAAAACATCCAGATCCACCTGGGACAGAGACAATTGCTGAGATGTGGACTTTTGTTGCTCAAGTTGGGAAAGTCTCAGGCAAACTTAGATGAGTTGGTCACCCTAGTGAGAAGTGAGTGAGTTGGAATTATATGTAGGAGACAGAACCAACAGAACTGGCTGATTTGTTCAGGGTTAGAGAGAAAGAATGTGGGTGATCCCTTGATTTGGGCATGAAATTGGATGGATTATGACTCCATTTAGGGTACTGAGGGGGACTAGGTGATGAGCATGTTGGTGGTTATTAGAAAGGCCAGTTGGACACCTGGTATTGGGGGGGGGGGGTTGGCATGCCTGTGGGAGAGAAGGATGCTAATAAAAAAAGTTTTGTGCCCCCCAGATCAACTTATTCTACTTCACCAACTGGCTAAGTACCAGCCATGAAGTTGTTTAGTCCAGAGGCTCTTTTTTCTTTGTTTTAATCGTGACAATAGCTACATCCCTACAAATTGAGTTTGTCTTCTTAGGTGTTTGCTAGAGCTTTTTACAAAGGGGCTTAATCAGTTCCACATGAATTAATGATGACTATCAAATGGGGGGAAAGAATGAATTCCAAATAAATACTTATCGCATAATTGAAGTTGCAAGAATCCACTATGAATAAAATATATTTGTATTTACAATGCATAAATTCAATGGCGACATTGTGGGGCGACACAAGGCTTTTTGATAAGAACCTGGAACAGTGTTAAATTAGTAATAGGCTGAATACATTTCTTAATTATGTCACCAGCGTTGTGCTCGGGAATACCATTTGCAATAAATTGAGTCCCATTTGTATGCATGCAGCTCAAGGAGAAAGTGCTGTATTTTGAAAATCCTAATGTACTCATGGGAACACAGGTTAATGTCATCTACTGCTTAAAATTAGTCCCTGGTTTCAAGAACTTGCAACTGTATTAAGACTTATCATGTACTCTTTTTATCAAGGTAATAATTGCTATAGATTTACATATCATGCCACAAGCAGAAACATGAACCCTTCAGGGCTTTTTGAAATAGGAAGTAGTTACTAGTATATGAGAGTTGTGGGCAAGAGATATTAAATACCTCCTGTTTATAAAAGTAATTTTTGCTTATCAAAAAGATGGTGAGCCCTGACTGGTTTGGCTCAGTGGATAGAGCGTCAGCCTGTGGGCTGAAGGGCCCCAGGTTCAATTCCAGTCAAGGGCATGTACCTTGGTTGCAGGCACATCCCCAGTAAGGGGTGTGCAGGAAGCAGCTGATCGATGTTTCTCTCTCATCGATATTTCTAGCTCTCTATCCCTCTCCCTTCCTCTCTGTAAAAAAAATCAATAGAACATATATTTTCAAAAAAGATGGTGAAATAAACCACAATAAAGGTAAAATCACAAAAATGGGAGCCATCCAAGGAGTGGGTTGGATAGTGACACTCCCCCTCACACCACCCCCCCCCCAAAAAAAAAATATATGCACAAGTCTTAATCCTCAGTACCTCTGAATTTGGCCTTATTTGGAGGAAGGATCTTTGCAGGTGTCATTAAATTCAGAATCTTGAGGGATGGACCCTAAATCTAATGGCAGGTGCCCTTATAAAAGAAAGATTTGAGATTTCAGATACAGAGTATAGACTAGTGGTTAGACTTGTAGATTCTATGGAAACACTTCCTAATAGGACACAAAATTGAGGCAGAGACACAGGGAAGAAGGTTGTATGAAGCCAGAGGCAGAGATTGGAATGATGGGTCTAACAAGTCAAGGAAAGCCAAGATTGACCAGCAGCCCCCAGAAGCAGGGAAGAGGCACGGCACAGATTCTTATTCAGAGCTTCCAAAAGAACCAACCCATGGACACCTTGACTTCAGACTTCCTGCCTCCAGGTCTGTGAGATAGTAAATTGCTGTTGTTTTAAGCCACCAAGTTTGTGGTCATTTACTATGTCTTAGGAAACAAATACAATATGTATTTCTATCAACTGGAGAAAAATATCTTGACCTCTACATAAAACGGAGATGTGCTATATAAAGTAAGTAGCATTAGAGGCCCAGTTTTATGAATAAGGAAACAGAAGCATTGAGAAATTAAGCAATTTGTCCAAGTGGCATTGCTAATAAGTGGTGGTGTTGAGATTTGAACCCAGGAATGCAGGTTCTAGAGCTGTGTATGTACGACATTAAATAGCCACTGGTCACATGTGGCAACATTTATTTTTAAATTAACCAAAGTAAAATAAAATGTAAAAATTCAGTTCCTCAGTCCCAACAGCAACGTTGCGAGGATGTAGTAGCCGCAGGTGTCCAGTGGCTACGTATTGGTCGGGGAGGATTATAGAACAGTTTCACCAATTCTCAGAGTGCTGAGCCTAAACCACTTCTCTAGGCTGCCTCACAGGGTAATATGGGTAAAGTGCTTCCACAGTATCTGGCAAAGAGTGAGATTTCTATAGAGCGTAATTATTATATCTTTCTAGATTTTTTCCTGTGTGTTTGTGTGTGTAGTCATCTATGTGTGTGTGTGTGTATGGGGGATGTGATCATTGTATTCAGAAATCTAAGTTTTATGTGGCGAAGGACACACTATACATATAGGCAGCTCTGTGTCCTGTTTTTCCTCTATAAATAATACATTGTCAGACCTTCTGGTGGATATTTTAACTCTTTGAAATGAGACGTTCTTGTTTCTGGACACTGCATTCTTCCCTAGGCACCATGGAATCTCTTTCTTAGAAGCACAGTGCCTGGCTATTGGAAATGACTAGAATCCAGAATTAGAGTAACATGCCACAGTGGCCAAACTGGTTAAACAAGCAGGGTTCTCCAATGTATTGTGACCATGAGTGATAATGGATAATTATGACTCTGTGTAATAATTGGTTGTGTGCAATCATGGAATTTATGTAATAAACTCTGTATAATAATAATAGGCTGGCTGTGTAATGCTTAACTCTGCTTAACAATTGACTCTGTGTAATAAGTGACTCTGTAATAAACTACCTGTGTAATAGTTGACTCTGTCTGATAATAATTACCTTTGTGCCATATTGACTGTGTGAAAATTGACTCTCAGTGTAATAATTAACTCTGTGTAATAATAGACTTTTGGTGTAATGATGAGCTTATTGAGTGATAAAGAACTCTCTGACCATAAGCACAAACCTGAAAATGCTTGGACTAGTAGAAATTTTAGTAATAGCCAAGCCACTTCCAGTTAGGTGACAGAAAACCAATTCAAACTACCTTAAGAGGGGAGGAGGAAACAGAGGAAATCATTAGCTCACACCTGGGAAGTCCAGAGCCTGATTGGCCTCAAGCCCAACTAAACCCATGGGTTCACATGAGGTCCCCATTTCTTGGCTCTTTCCTTTATTTATAGACTAGAGGCCCAGTGCACAAAATTCATGCACTGGAGCAGGGGGGGAGGGATCCCTCAGCCTGGCCTGCACTCTCTCCAATCCAGGACCCCTGTGGGAGGGGGCCTAAACTGGCAGTCAGACAATCCTCTTGCAATCTGGGACCTCTGGCTTCTAACTGCTCACGTGCCTGCCTTCCTGATCACCCCTAACTGCTCCCCTGCTGACCTGATCACCCCTAACCTCCCTGACCACCTGCCTGATTGCCCCCTAACTGCCTCTGCCTGCCAGCATGATCACCCCTTAACTTCCCCCCTGCCAGCCTGGTCATCCCCTAACTCCCCCCCTACTGGTCTGGTCACCCCCTCACTGCTCCCCTGCCAGCCTGGCCGCCACCTAACTGCTCCCTGGCTTGCCTGATCGCCCCTAACCACCTCTGCCTCAGTCCCTGCCACCGTGGCTTTGTCCGGAAGGAAGTTGGACGTCCGGAAGATGTCTAGTCAACCATGTCTAATTGGCATATTAACCTTTTATTAGTATAGATTGGTCCACCCTTCAGATATGGGAGGATGACTCCTACCAAATCCAGCTTCCATGGCACTTGAAGTGCCTGATCCCAGGGAATACAAGAAAGCAACCCTTTACTCCCAGCATCTGTGTCAATTCCACACCTGGGAGAGTAGAAGCAAGCACCTTGATTGACAGGTAGCTCATTATCACAGAATGAATGGATGGGGAGCAGAGCAAACAAGTAACAGCTGTCTCCTCTGTTCACAGCCTGTGAGCTACAGCCTCCTGGGGGGTGGGCACGAGCTGTGTGAATCTGTCCCAGCAAGTTCTTTAATACTTAGGTGAGCCAGCCACCCACTCCCTTTAGAACTAGTGAATACTATCTGCATATATATCTGGCTAATTTTCAAATAAGCATAAATGTGTTTATGAAGGATATAATGCAAAGTCATTTAAAACATCCAACTTATAGTAATGTTTTATCTTTATGAATTTTCTCAATCAGTGGCCACTAAAACTACTACCTGTGGTATTCCACAATATGGTTTTCTTTTGAAAAGTTTCTTATGAAATACCTACAAAGCATGGAAATACAGGAATTTAAACTATATATTTGGGCTTTTCCATGGATACTTTTTTCATAGTGAAAGCTTTATAATGTGGATGCAAATTTAGAATTCTTGATTTCCTAGATGCAAATTTAGAATTCCTACCTCTGCACTGGACAGAGAAAGACTGTCTTAAGCACCTTCTTTTTGTCTGGTTCATTCCCACTTACTCCTTCAGATCACAGTACAGGCATTGTTTCTTCTCTGACTTTGTCTGTATCCCATTGGTAGTATCTCTTCTGTTTCATTGCATCACCTCCACCTCCACCTGCATATATTGCAGTTATCCATGTGAACTTGTGAACTTTCTGTCTTCTCTATGAGACTCTCAATGCTACGACAACAGGATTGAATCTGGATTTAGCCTTGGTCCCTAGCATACTACCTGGGTCCAGTTCAGAACCAGGAACAGACCAATGAGTGGAGCCCGCTAAACACTATTTGCTAAATGGATGAATGAATGCATAAGTGTGTAAACACCAAAGGGTAATCACAGGGTCAAATCTAATTTTCTTCTCACAACCTATATAATCAGAAGACAAAGTGCCCAAATTCTGGTGATCTCCAAGAGATAGGTGCTAAAAAGTTGTACTGGGTGACACCTTTCCACTTCATAGGCATTTCTTGTTTGATTTAAAAATTCATTCAGAAGAAGGAAATAAAAACAAACAGAGGTGAAGGACAGGGACTCCTGGTGAGGGTAGTGAAAGGAAGAGACTTGATTGATAGAGAACTTGAACACCATTGTCTAATTATAAAAACAAAACAAAACAACACTAGTTTTGCTGCATACAGAAACAGATACCTTAAGTCAGATCAATGTAAAATTTGTCCAAAAAGCCACTGTTTCTGATATTTTCAATGGAGACCAGAACTGAATAGGTTAGTAAGTTATGGTTGGAAATACCACCTCCCAGACTCAGAACCACTGCTAGTGGATAGCTCCACATCTACCTGCTCAGCATTAAAGTTCGTTATATCTGAATGAGGTGTTTAAAAAGCTGCGAACACACCTTTCCTTTATTTCTAACGTTACCCTTTTTTGCTGAAAGGGAACCCATTCCATAGAATTGGCCCTGGCCCTGTCTTCCACCTACCACAGCATATGTGAGCTGGGCCTGTGACCTAGATGAGCCAATCAGAGTCTTTTCTGGGACTTCTCTGCCAAAGCTAAGAATGAAGTCACCCTCACTGGGATCTTCTGGGGAGGCCACCCTGCATCATGCCTACTACATGAGTGGACATATCTGGAGTAATGTTTGCCTGATTGCCTTCTTTAGGCCTTGGATCCAGAGTCAGTAACATCCTGGGAGCCAGCCAATGAATTTTTTTTTTCTATTGTTATGCTTGAGTTGGGTTTTCATCACTTGCAACTGTTTAAACATCTGTAGCTTATTTCATGTTAATGTGGATTTAAAACATTTCTTGGCCTGGATAAGTAGTATTTTACAATTACATAAACCAATAGAACAGTTTTGTAGGCCTCTCCATGACTGATCTAAAACAGGCTATTACATAGTTTCTCTCACGTTTTAGATTTTCATCAGTATCTGCTACAGTTGTTGAGTGGCCCATAAAACAGTATAACCAGACAATGCCTTCACAAGGCATCCTAAAAGCATGTTTTGTTGAAAGCTTAGGGAGAAAGTGGGACATTTTTCATGTCTCTGGCAGCTCCATTATGATGCATTTGGACATTTTTTGATAAAATTACGAGGCATAAAAAGTTTGAAGCATTGAAGATTAATTTTCCTCCATAAATATATAGATCATAGTCAAATTCTATATGACTAGTTTGGCCCAGAGCAAAAAAATATTTTCAGTGTAATTTCATGGCCACATGGAAACAGATGCTGGGAGAACAGCGTTGAAAAGGCTTCGGTGGATTGCACGTGTCAGGTGAACATTCAGAGCCTGATGAATCCAGCAGACACTGCTGCTAAAATGGAGGCTTTGTTGTTGTAAAGTTAAAAAAAAAAAGTTGGGAGCCAGTACAGAAGTGAAATTAAAGTAAAAGAAAATAAATAATCCATATCTCTTCTGTTCTGTTTAAATATTAAAGTGTCAGCTGCAATTTTGAAATGACACAAAGAGGCTTGCTGAGCTGAAAATGTGCTTCATTTGTTGGGTTTCCGTGCTGTCTGAACTGTAATTTCAGCTAAGGATGATTTGGTGATGTGAGGTGCCTGAGCTGTTGGGTCTCTTACAGGTTGAAAGACAAGGACATGTGCATGGGATGGTTTTTACTTCTTCTTCCAATTTCTCTCTGACTTTCCTACCTCTGCCTGGAGCCTGCTGGTGCCCAGTGCAATGGAGTCACTCTTTCTAGTTGAAATACAATTCCTTCTTAATGCCCCCAAGTGCATTGGTTTCTTTGGCTAACATGTTGTTGCATTCTTCATGAAATTCCCAAGGGCCGAGAAGTGAGTGGCTGAAGCATTTCCTCTCACTTACCTGGAGCCATCAAGGTTGCCAGCTAAGGTCATCTGAAATCTTCACACGTGGATGGGTGGCTATCTGTCTCTGGGTAGTGGTGTCTGTTGGAATCAATGCAGGGGCATTGAGAGATGGAAATGACACATCAGGGAACCTGGTGTGGTGTTATCTGGCTGTGTTCTCTCTCTGTGCAATATGCCAACCTATTGAGGAAGACTTGAAGGAAGGTCAAGAGGCAGTGACACTTTGCTCTTTCTTGAAAGGTAGACCTAGCATAGGATTTTCAGGAGCCATGGGGCTTTGGTAGGGAAGCAGAGAGGAGGAGCTGGCATGATCAAAGCAAATGCATAGAGTCAAGACACAAAACTACACCAGGCTGAAGGCAGATATACACGGGTTAAGACTTGGGGTGAAGAATTTGGAGAAGGGCTGAGCTATAGATTGGAACTGCCAGATATCAGAAACAAATAAGGAAGATCGCCAAAAATGGCTTTGTGGTATCTATTTATAGTGAGAGTTATTTTTTAATATATGTTTTTATTGATTTCAGAGAGAGGAAGGGGGAGGGAGGGATAGAAATATCAATGATAAAAGAGAATCATTGATCAGCTGCCTCCTGCATGCCCCAAACTAGAGATTGAGCCCACAATCCAGGCATGTGCCTTGACCGGCTCATAGGTTGATGCTCAATCACTGAGCCACGCTAGCCAGATGAGACTTATTTTTTAAGTTTAGAACTCAGTTCCTTTGATTAGGGAATTTCTTATTTTATGAATTATTGGGGGGGGGGGTTAAGTTCTCATACAATAAAACATAAAAATCTCAGGATAGTCATTTTTCCACACTCCCCTTCAGCTAGGAGAGGGTTTCTCAATATCAGTACTATTAGCATTTTAGGCTAGATAATGTTTTGTTGTGGTGCTGTCCTGTGCACTGTAGGATATTTAGCAGCATCCCTGGCTCATATGAATGGAATGCCAGCAGAAACCCTCCCCCTGGTTGCACCAAAAAACTGCCTCCAGATGTTGCCAAATGTGTCCTGGAGGCAAACTGGCCCAGCTGCAGACCACCAGTGTAGAGTGTGGTCCAAGATCTAGACTCAGCTAGTCAGATGCATGCTTTCCAAAACTGGGATCTGGACCATCTGTGGAGCTAACACTGGGATGTTGACCCACAGTGTCAGCAGCACCACAATCAGAACCGGCAGTACCCTATTCTGAATTTATTACAAGTTACAGGGTCTTGCAAGAGAACCAACAATGTCTAGAGGAGCAGAGCTGATTAGAATTTGATGTCAGTGATGTCACCAAGCTGGTTCTGGATCATGATTTTTGGTGGGGACACAGGTTACCTACCTTCCCCTTTTCCGGACTATCTTTTAAGTCTAGCCCTCTATCTTTTCTGGTGACTCTGTGAACAACCCAAATCATCTTTTAATAAATCCCTTTTGTGTTTAAATGAGCTACTTCTGCTATTTAAACTAAGAACCATAACTGTTATACCAGCCATTACACTTTCTTAGAAAATAATCGAGATCCCAGGATGTAAGGTAGGTTGGTTAAAGGTCATGATGGAATGGGTGCTGGATTCAGACATGAGATCTAAAAGCTTTTAAATGAACCCAATAATGTCCCAAGAGTCTTCTCCCCCTCTGATCCCCTGCTCCCTTCTACCTCACCCTCTCTCTGTCCCTTTTGAAAATACACAAGAAAAAATAGTGACTAAGCTCTCTTGGCAGAAAGCCTATATGTTTAGGAGTGCATCTGAGTTTACACCCAGGTACATGATAGCTGGTGAGCTTCAGCCTTCTCATCTACAAAATGCAGGCAAGGCTTCCAGGATTAAAGACAATGTATTGGAAAGCTGTGCAAAGACTCTATTGTTTTTGCAAGCTCAGCATCCTTTCCTCTCTCTCTCTCTCTCTCTCTCTCTCTCTCTCTCTCTCTCTCTCTCTCTCGGCTATATCATGCTAATTTCTCCCCTTAGGGAAATCACCTCAGTGTATATGGTTTCAGCCTCCTGATTCAGGAGTGAGAAATTGACCCAAACCAACCAGTCAGCATTTTCTAAATCTTAGACCACAGTGATTTGCCCTGGGAGTGATCTCACAACTGAAGTTCATCTAATCAGAGTCAATCTTTGGACATTCACTGAAGCAAGCAGGACAGTTCCTGAGAGCTATAAATGCAAGCCTGGAGTTGCTGGCACCCATGGTGACCCTGGGATGAGGGCTCAGCCTGAGGATAGGGAGATCAAGAGGAAAATGCAGCAGGGAGAAGAAGAAAGTGAAACAGTCTTGATAATGGCATTCTAGGCTCTGGATCTAGCTATACCTGAAGCAGGATCTAGCTGTGAATTGCCCAACACATTCCTCTTCTTTCTTAGGAAAGTTAGCTCAGTTTCTATCTCCTGCAGCAAAAAGGAGCTGAATAGCATTGCCTCCTAGCACATGATAAGTGTTCACTACATTGGTACCAGCAATGAAAGTATCATCAGTATTTGAAGAGCTAATCATAATGACTGTTCTTTTCATTTTTTTCCCAGCTTCTGGTACAGGAGGCATCAATAGGCATGTATCAGAGTGGAATTTAATTGAATGAGTGCACGGAGCACAGTCTCAGGATAGGATATGATGAATTTCCATTTGTCAAGGCTGAGCATTTAGGGCAGAAAAGTCTTTGGGGAAAGTGAACTTCTTACACTTTCACAGATGACACTTGCACTTCTCTTTAACACTTTATAGCTCTTCAACTCTGGGGATTAAGCGTTGTTAGTACAGGAAGGTTTCAATGCTTTTTGGGTAATAAAATTACAACGAAGGATACCAACCTGGGAGTGTTGCCTGGGGCTCAGTCACAACTCCCTTCCCCTCCAACTCTGCCACCCTGAGCTCTAACATGATCTGTGGCATAGAATGCCCATATTTAAAAGTCACTGCCAGAGGCCCTTCAGATCAATATTGTTCCCCCTGTAGCATTTCCTCGCATATTACGTTAAAAAGACAAATTCCTTCGAGAGTGGTAAAGATGTTTTAGTGCAGAGCATATATTATGAATGTTTCATTGTTATTCCTCAGGATTTATTTAACATTTTACTCGACAGTCCCTTTGGATTTTTGATTGATTACTAGGCAAATTAGATAAGAAAACTCTTTCTGTAAGAGAATCCCACATAGCATGGTAGCAGTGGCGGTGATAACGATGAAAGCCGGTATTTATCTAGCCCTTCTGTGTCAACAACCACGCTAAGCAATTTGCATGCACTATTTCCACCCCCTCGAAGAAGATACCGTTATCTCCATTTTACAGATGAGGAACTGAGGTTTAGAGAGTTCTCGACTCAAGATCAGAGCTTGCATTGGGTCTGTTTCACTTCAAAGCCTGTGTTCTTAATGATGCTGT
This sequence comes from Myotis davidii, assembly GCF_000327345.1. Taxonomy (NCBI): domain Eukaryota; kingdom Metazoa; phylum Chordata; class Mammalia; order Chiroptera; family Vespertilionidae; genus Myotis; species Myotis davidii. The sequence continues at coordinate 792,425 of NW_006290541.1, forward strand.
CTTCACATCCACTAAGTCCCCCTAACATTGCCCGGTTTCAAGATCAAATAAGTTGAGGAAACACTGCTTACTCTAGACCTTCTCTCTGGGATTCATACATGTATGACCCGATTCTAGGTTCTGAAACATCCTCTAAGGAAGAATCCAGTGCATATTTATTTTACAAATGCTGTCAGAATGAATTGATTCTAGAGCCAACCTTTCAGTTTGTTGGCTGTGTTTGTTGGTTTCTTCTTATAACAAAAGTTAATGTATTGAGTGTGATAATGAAGCAACTTGACTTTGAACATCGCACTACCACCTCTCAGACCATGACAGAGTAGGACAGAGGGCCTGATGTAGACATATGGACCCCAGGTGTGACAGGAGATGTTCAGGTTCCTTGAAAATCAAACCACAATGATTAGATTGGACTCATTGTTCTTTTTTTCATGGACATATCATCCTGAAAGATACATGGCCCAGTGCTCTTCTTGGAGACTGTTCATGACTGGAGGATGGCCTAAGCCAAGCATGTCAGACTCAAAGGCTAACATGGGCCAAATAAATGAGGCATGTGGCCGCTAGTTTGACATGCTTGGCCTATGCAGTTGCATCTACATGGGTTTGAAACAATAGATCAAGTCTGTAGTTCTAGTTGTTCAGTATTTCAATAAGTTTGCAAGCCATTAGGATTGTTGGTGTGAGGTTATGTTGATTGGGTCAGGTTACGCCAATGGCCCCTCAGGGGACATTGAGCAATGTCTGGAGACCTTGTGGTTGTCACAATTGGGAGGTCTGATACTGATGTCCGGTGGGCACAGCTATTTATTCTACAATGCACAGGACAGCCTCAGAACAAGCAATTATCTAGCCCAAAACACCAACAGTGCCAAGGTTGGGAAACCTTGAGCTAAACTATGTTGAGATAACACATAAACCCTACAATCTCAGGGCCTTAACTTGACATAAGGTTTTCCTTATGGTCATTGCTTGTCCATTTACACAAGATCTCATGCTAACTTTTGTAGCTTGTCAGCTATTCTGAGAAACACTCTTCCAAGTGGTATCTGACGGATACCGGCTTCTAAGCTTCAGCATCTTGTGGTTTCATGGTGAGCCACACTCACCAGCCATCCATACAGTGAACGGGGTTGGATGGTTACGCAGATCCTTTAGGTTCCAGGCCCAGAGATGCCATACATCCTTTCTGCCTACATCCTGATGGCCAGAACTCAGGAGCGGGGGCCCACCTACCTTCAGAGGGGGCTGAGGAATAGCCCGCCTGCATTCCCAGAAGGAAAAGGAAATGTTTGGATGAACACCTGGAATCATCTCTGACATACATGGAAAGTTCATTCTGAATAACTGCCATAGAAACAAGACCCAAGAGCCAACATGTTTACGAAGCAATTAAATAATGGCAGAACCCAACTTTAATTTAAGAAACTTGCATTGTCATTGAGAAAATAGCTCTAAGACTCTGCATCAGGATTCAGGCAATAAGATGAACATTTATTAACTGCCCACTGTCATCAGTCACTTGGATTATGTTAGCTTATTATACCTTTGAGGTGCAGGTAGTTATTATACCTGTTTCAGAAGTGAGGTATGTAAATCAAAGACAGACTAGAAAACCTATGTCCTGTCTTCAGCACTTTTCACACCGGGCTTTGTCACACACTGATCCTGCAACATGATCTTAGCCAAAATAGCCCATGAGCTAGAGCATTGGAGGAATTCACAATCTCCTATTTTTCTCTCGAAAAGTCTCAATGTTTATTAGAATATTTAAAGGATACAAGATGTCTTGTTTTAAAGAGACCAATTAGGCCTGTTAGCTGAAAGAATACTGTATTTCCATTACACTCATTAATATTCCATGCAATTAATGAAAACAAATCTTTGGGAACATTGCTTTCTCACAACATTTCCATTTTCAATTTAGAATTTAATTTTACACTCACATCCATGCATATAATAGACACTGTTCTGCCGAAAGCACGATTTTTGGGAAGGGGCATGATGTACCCACAGTGATACAAGCTGGGAATTCAGAGATGCAATGCTGGTTAGGATGCTTTCCTTCCCTGGATGCTCATTTCATCATATATGATGGGGGGAGGGTACTGAGTTAGTTCATGGGTGGCACATCGCTCTTATCTCATATGTCAAATCAGTGTTGCTTGTGGTGGCCTAGGACTGCGTGTTGAAGGAGTCTGCTGCCAGGTGCCACAGAAGGAAGACTCTTCTGAATGAGTGACAGCATCTGCCATGAGCACACAAATGTCCATGCGCTGTAAACTTGCCAGCTCTGAACTAAAGGGAACGTATGGCCATTTTCAACTCCAACGTCCTCTGCTTCAATCTGATGTAAAAAATAAAATAAACTGTACTCCCCTACTCCTACCTACACATAAAAGGTGGTGGGGAACAGGGTGGGTACTGACCTAAGCATAACATACCAGGCCTGTTGAATGTCCTAAAATCTAAGTACAAGGAGAGGGTAACTCTGGACAGATCAGAGAGATGCACTGCTGATTGAAGCTGCAGGGCATTTTGGAAGAAGTGATATTTGAGCTGGATTTTGAAGGGTGTATAGGATCTCGACAGGCAGAGGTGGAGGAAAGGCAGACTCATCAGAAGAAATAACATTGCAGGGGGCTGACAAAATGGAGGCCTGTTTGATACTGGTTGGTGCCCAGACTGGTGGGAGCACATGTGGACATTGGGGCATGGAACAGGAGCCGATAGAGACAAAGGGAGGAGAGACTGAAGCCAGGGAGATGGGGGTCAGGTTGCCATGTGCCCTGAATGCTGAATTCTAGCAGTGGCTGACTTCCTGGAGTTCCCACAGCAGAGGGGCATGATAGTGACAGGCGTGATGCTGACTCTAACAGAATAGGAGTAGGAGAGCTATGCCTGCAGGTGGCCACTGATGACAGGGCTGGCTTGTGGCTTCTCTCCCTTCTGTTTCCCCACCACCGGCTTCCCCCACCACCCTGGGCTCCCTTCCTGGGCTCCTTTCCTGGGACTAGGCCCAATGAAACATTTCCCATTTTAATTTCAGCTCAGCTGGGAGGAGCTCTTTTATCTCGGCTGCTACTCTGCCATCAAAGCCCACTCAACATTGAGCAGCTGCCCGCCCCCTCACCGGTCCTGTCCTCCCCAGCATCCTGCCTGGAGGTTTTAATTCAGAGTCTCAGAAGACTCGCAAGGGGGCTGCTTTTGACTGATCAGTCAAACGCATCGCTTCGCAATTGTCAGCGGAGACACAGGCTCCAGACATGAAAGACAAAAAACGAGATGCCAACTTGGTTTAAGATGGAAGTTTGTGCTGGATCTTTCCCTTCCTCTTTCAACTCAGAAAAAAATAACGTAAAATAAAATGAAAGCATTCCCCTCTCAGTTCAATCAGTGCATTGTTTTCTTGTCTACCCATCTTGTTCCATTTCCCGAGTGAATTTTGACTTATTTCAGAAGTAACAAAAACCATCTAACATTTGCTGGGAGTCCTCTGATCACTTTATGTACATTCTAGACTCTGTGTCTATTAACCCTTTTAGTGTTAACTGCTGTCTTATGAAGTGGGTATCATTCTTAACCCCATTTTACAGATGGAGAAACTGAGTCACAGCAGGCTAAGTAGTCTGTCCCACATAGCTGTTAAGTAATGGAGCTGGAATTTACAATTTAAAAATCCCTTCTTGCCTGGCTGGCATGGCTCATTGGTTGAGCATCAACTTATGAACCAGTAGGTCACAGTTGGATTCCTGGTCAGGGCACATGCCCAGGTTGTGGGCTTGATCCTCACTAGGGGACATACAGGAGGCAGCTGGTCAATGATTCTCTCTCATCATTAATGTCTTTCTCTCTCTCTCCCTCTCTCCCTTCCTCTCTAAAAGCAATAAAAATATATTTAAAATTTTAAAAAATCCCTTCTTTTTGCCATGATGCTATGCTGTATCACTAACATCTCATTCTTTGGGTGATATTCTATAGGTTGATTTATGGGGAAAAAAATTATACCTTTATCACTGAAGCATTTCCTATAAGTAGGGGTGATTATCTCCTGGATGCATGGACAAGGGGTGATGAATGACTCATTGATTAAATAAAACCAAAATATGTGGCCTCAAGGGTGGAGGTCACCTTTGAGGGAGGTTTCTAAGGCTTGCCTGATTTGATCTTTCAGTCTAGAAAACGGACATGTTGCAGCCCAAGCTTTGAATATTAGAGCCTATTTATCCAAAGAGCGTTTCATCATATTAGATGCCAGCCCTTAATATTTTCTCAGCCCTAAACCTTGGCTAGAGTTAGAGAAAGTGAATTCAATCAGCCCAGCCCCGCCCTGCTTCCTGCATGGTGCTGTTTTCCAGAATGCAATCTTAGTTCCTACCCTGCTCTGCTCCCAAGATTGAAGAGTCTTGCCTGTTTTCTTTGTCCACAGATGCTAATCACAGACATAGCTTATTTATCCTCCTTTGCTTTTAAAACTCAACACAACTTCCAGGTCCTCTCTGGAACTAGTTGAGCTCTATTATTAACTTTTTCCCAAGGTCTCAAGTATATGTTTCTATGACTTCTAGTCTCTCTCAATCACATCACAATCAAATATATAGTGCATCATCTTTTCTATTACTGGAGTGTTGAGGTAGCTGTGTAGGAAGATGACAGCGTGATATTGAGATTGAAGAGGGCAGGATGCCCCCAATGTTCTCACTCTGCGATATTTGCTCTGTGTGTGGGCTCCTCCCACACGGAGTCCGGTCTGGTTTTAGGGACTAACAGAGTGTAGCTTAGGTAGTGGTGTGTGACTTCCAAGGTTAAGTCATTAAAAACATTGTGGCTTTGTCCTGTGTTCCTTGGATTGTTGGCTCTGAGTGAAGCCTGCTGCCTGCTGAGAGAGTCATCTCAGCCTTGGCCAAGCCTTTCAATGCTGCAGCCCCCGCTAGCCCGCAAGAGACACCCCAAGTGATAACCACCCACTTCAGTGACTCCCAAAATCCTGACTCACAGAGAATGTGAGAAAAAGTAAATGTTTATTGTTTCTGACTCACCAAGTTTTAGAGATATTTTGTTATTCAACAATAGGTAACTAGTCCCTGGTCTGAATTTGGAGGAACAGTTTCCATTTCTAATTTTCTGCGCAGCTGCCCAATCACACGTCTCTAAGACTGCTGAAAAGATCTTTGAAAGCGCCAGTCATTGATTGACGATATGCCGCTGTGTTTCATGCTTCTGAGGCACTTTTGTTCATCTTTGCTGCAACTTTATAAAGTTAGCTACATTTTTCGGGTGAGCAAACTCACGCTCAGAGAGGCTGTTGCCAAAGAGTATACAACCAGTAAGCGGGCGGAGTCAGAATTTGGACCTATTCTGCCTAGGTCCAATGAGCCAGGTTCTTTTTTAAAAAAAAATTTTATTGTTTAAAGTATTACATGAGTCTCCTTTTTCCCCTATTGACCTCTCCCTGGCTGTTTCCAGTCCCCAGCACATAGCCTCAGGCCCTATTGTCTGTGTCCATGGGTTATGCTGATATGCATGCATACAATTCCTTTGGTTGATCTTTTAGCCCTTCCCTCTTAGGTTGGACTGTCTGTTTGATGCTTCTGTGTCTCTGGATCTATTCTCCCTCTTAGGTTGGACTGTTTGACGCCTCTGTGACTCTGGATCTATTTTTGTTCATCAATTTCTATTGTTCATTATATTCCACAAATGAGTGTGATCATGTGATATTTATCTTTCTCTGACTGGCTTATTTCACTTAGCATAATGCTCTCCAGGCCCATCCATGCTGTTGCAAATGGTAAGAATTCCTTTTTTTTTTTATACCACAGTGTAGTATTCCATTGTGTAGATGTACCACAGTTTTCTAATCCACTCATTTGCTGATGGGCACTTAGGCTGTTTCCAAATCTTAGCTATGGTGAATTGTGCTGCTATGAACATAGGGATGCATATATCCTTTCTGATTGGTGTTTCTGACAGTTGATGAGATCACCCGAAGCCAGATTCTTAATCACAGCACCAGATCACCTTCCCGCTGCAACTGTTCTTGATTATTTGCCATGCCCTGGGATCAGTCTTTAAGATGCATTATCAGGTCTGACCCATGCCACTGTGAAGGTCATTTTGCAGACAAGGAAACTGTGACATTGAAAGTAAAGGCCAAGTTTCATGCTTTTAGTTTTTTTGTTTGGGAAATATGATCATCTCACAAAATCTGCCACATCCTTGAGATGATTAAGTCAGTGACCTTTTTTCTCGGTTATCCACAGTGATTGGAAGCATACTAGGCACATAAAAAGTGTTTATGAATTACAAAAAAGAAGAAAGGAAGGGAGGGAGGGAGGGAAAGGAAGAGGGAGGGAAGGAGAGGGGAAGATTGAAGAGGGAGGGAAGGAAGAAGGAGAACCTGATAATTATAAGGTTCCCCTAAAGTCAGAACTTTGAATAGGAGCAATAGAAAGGATATGACTTTAAAAAGCATATGATATGCACCTGGCAAAGTGGAGATCCTAGCAATATGAAGCATGCTTGTCCCATTAATAGAAGACCGATCCTACTCTACTTGGCCCATTGTAGGTCACAGGCAGGGCTGACTCAGTCCTGCAGATTATCTTTTCTGTCTTTTCTCTTCTTTTTTAAATAAAAATCTGGATTGTTGTGTGCAACCTCCCAGTTTTTAAGACTTGACAGATATTCCTCTTATTTTATTTTTTAAACACCGTGTGGGCCGAGCCAAACATGTCTGCAAGCCCGGCACGTCCCGCAGGCTGTGTTTGTGGCCTGTGTTTTAGAGAAACAAAAGGACAGGAGGTGGCCAGACGGCGAAGGACCCACTGCTAAGACCCAAGGAACAAAGAGAAAGGGAAATCAAGAAGACTTTGCTTGATTTCCCTTCCACCTCCCAACTTACAACCCAAAGTCTTGCTGGTATGGCCCCTGGCAGGTGGACTTGGGTAGCGCTGGGGAGATCTTAGAAGCTTGTGGGCAAGGAGTAACCAGTGACCCAGCCTGGCAGCTCTTGACTTTGTAGATTCTGTTCTTGGGGAGAAAAAGGGTTGTCAAAACAGAAAGGAATTTCAGACCAGCCCCCTGGCAGGATATGAGCTACATTCCTTGTTAAAGCAGCACCTGATTGCTGACAAGATATATATATAATTTTTCTTTTTCTTCTTTTCCTTTTTGACTTTGGGACATAAGGGAGGGAACACAAACTGGCATTGAATGATATCCCTCCCGACTTTGGGTGATTATGTTCGTTAATAATGATTATCGCTGCTATGAAATATTTGCATGATAAACTATAGACATCTGGTGGAGTGCGTGTGCGTGTGGTGTTTGTTAGGAAACAGAAGCAGGCTAAACGCTGATGAAATGTGAAATCTAACGGCTCAGACTAAAAATAAAGTCGGCAGGCTTTCGGATTCCTGCGCGCCGGCGATTCTGCAGGGCTCCTGCGCGCTGCCTCAGTTACCGTGGAGACACGTGGCCCTGCCTATGCAGAGCGGAGTACAGCTTCGTGGGCCTGGCCCCTGGGGGTCCCAGTAAGGAATTTCGTATGTTTAGGAATATTTTGTAATAAGGTCCCTGGTGTCATTTATTAGTAATAAAATGTGCAACCGCCTTTATCAGCATCAACCACAAATTTGTTTGTTTGTTTATGGAAAAAATACAGCATAGTGTCAGGAAAAGGGTGTGTGTGTGTGTGTGTGTGTGTGTGTGTGTGATTTGTTTATTTCACTTAAACATATATTTAAATGTGTGCATACATTTTCATCTTCCTCAAATTGTTGTATTACAGTTTGATTTTTTTTTTCTAGGAAGCCTCGTCTTTTTCTTTCTTTGACCTGCAGAGTCGCTGAGTTTTCTAAATGATGAACAAAGCAGCGCGTGCTTCCGAGGCCACGTTCAAACACCGAAGCAGCGATACGCTGATGGGTGCTCGAGCCGCGGGGTTGGCAGCGTGTTTCCTGGTGAAGTGCAGATTTGGGATAATGGCTAATTCTCAGCATCACTGCATCTGCATTCCTGGAGCCCTGGAGGGGGCGGGGGGAACCCCATTATCCAATTGTAAACGGGGTGTTGTCTTAGAGCCCTTGGAGTGACCGTTGTATCAGGGTCTCCCCGTGAAGAGGTGAGTGTGATTTTTGTAGTTTTGTTGTTAACCTGCTTTGAGTGGCCGGGAGATGTGTGCCTTCTTGGTTCTTTTCCAAAGTGTTCATCTAAATGTCTCGGGTAGCAGGGAATGAAATGCTTTTTTCTACTAATGGTTTTCAGACTGCTTCAGGAAGGCCTGCGGTTGAACGCTCCTTGGTGGGTTCTGCAGAGTTAGTGGGAGGATGTGCATCCCAGAAACTCCAGAGAGCCTGGTTCTTTCCGTGCAAGTCAATACACTTTCTGCAGACGCCCTGGGCCACACCGACTTGTCTGAGCTCCAAGCCCGTCTTATAAATTGGGGCTGATGTCTGGTGGGGCTGGACGAGGGTTGGTCCGGCCGTTCATCAGACCCAGGATGGATGCCTGGCTCTGCAATGCTCTTAATTACTCTGAACCTTGCCCTCATCTGAAAGCCAAAAAACTTTGAAAAGACTAAAGAAGTCCTGCCGGTGTGGCTCAGTGGTTGAGCATCGACCTATGAACCAGGAGGTCACGGTTTGCTTCCCAGCCAGGGCATATGCCCCAGTTCTGGGATCGATCACCTGTGGCGGCGTGCAGAAGGCAGCCGATCAATGATTCTCTCTCATCATTGATGTTTCTATCTCTCTCTCCCCCCCCAACTTCCTCTCTGAAATCAATCAAAATATATTAGAAAAGACTAAAAAAGATAGAGCTATAGAAGGTTTCTAAAGCATAGCCAATAACCTAGTAAAAATATATAAGATAATCATCATTAAAAGATAAACTAAGCACTTTCCATGTGTTGTGCACTATGTTAAGTGATTGATATGCATTTTCTTGTTTTAGCCTCACCATAGTCCTTTGAGACGATAACATTATTATTTCCACTTTACAGCAGGAAGAAAAATGAGGCTTAGTGAAGCAAATATTTTGCCTAAAGCCAGAGGAGCCAGGATTCAAATTCAGAGCTGCCTAAATGAAGGACATTTTTCCCACTTGCAAATAAATGCAAGCACAGGTATTATTAACAAGAGAAGTGATGGTGCTGACTGGAACATTTACCCTCATAATTTCTGAGTGGGGAGATGATGTAATTGAAGCATTAAAACCAATCAAATGAATTTCCTAGGAAATTTGCTAATTATGAAATGTTTTCCAGAGCAGAGATCTCATTCACAATCCAAGCAAAGAAGAAAAAAATAGATTTAGGGTTCGACAATTCCATATTCACGTTCAGAACCAAGCACACTCAATGCTTTAGGACAGTGGTCGGCAAACCATGGCTTGCGAGCCACATGAGGCTCTTTGGCCCCTTCAGTGTGGCTCTTCCACAAAATACCACGTGCGGGCGCACACGTACAGTGCGATTGAAACTTCGTGGCCCATGCGCAGAAGTCGGTATTTTGTGGAAGAGCTGGTATTTTGTGGAAGAGCCACACTG
>NW_006290541.1:802374-805959 GCF_000327345.1 Myotis davidii
GGGAGCTGTAGTCTGCAGCCTCCCACCATTGTTAGCTCTGTGACCTTGGGGAAAGGTAAATAATTTACCTGACCCCTGAGCACGCATCTGTGAAATGGGACAGTTATGATAAAATAAGAATGGGCCCTAGCAGGTTTGGCTCAGTGGATAGAGCATCAGCCTGTGGACTAAAGGGTCCTGGGTTCAATTCTGGTCAAGCGCATATGCCAGGGTTGCAGGCTCGATTCCCAGCAATGGGCATGTAGGAGGCAACTAATCAATGATTCTCTCTTATTATCGGTAGGGGATATTTTACATAAAGCTTGTAATAAAGTTTAAAAGAGTTTTGATAAAATACTAGCACACTAATATTATTATTTTCATATTTATCAATATTTGTGTAATAAAAATATACAGGCTGCTGCAAGGTCATTGAGTTTAGGGCAATTCCTAGGGCAGATATAGAAGGAAAAATCAGAACATAATTCAGGAGATGGTTGGCATTTAAGCGTCATTGTTCACTACTCACAGATACACAGTGGCTCACCAAGAAGAGGGTGTTTCAGACAGAGGCTGTGCTTGGGAAAAGCACTGGGCTTTGAACGATCTGGTGTGTGTGGAGAATTGGAGAACCACAGGAATGAGTCTGTAGCGTTAGGTAAGAGCAAGGTCTTAGAGTCTAGCCAGCACAGTTGGTGTCTTGGTGTATCTTGCAGATTACACTGATCAGCCACATGTATCTACAGAGGGAAGTGAGATCCGATTTTCATAGCAAAATAGAAATCTGACTGCTGTGGGAATGAATTAAGGGTAAAGGAGGTTGAGGACAAGATCATTTGGAAGGAAGTCTGGTGCAAGATGGACAAGACTCTTGGTTGGATTAGTGGTCCTGATGATGGGGAAGGAGTGGGTTTGAGAAGCAGATAAGAGAAAAAATGGCAAAATTTTCCAGGAAAGGGAAATTAGGACTTTTAAGCCAGAGTTAGGTAAGTAATAACAACAGTAGCATTGGTTAATATGCCCATTGTGCTTTGCAGTTTACAAAGTGTTTATCTTCTTTAATTTTCCCTATAACCCAACAGATACCCTGACGGTAGAAAGTGACAATGCATGTGAAGTGTTTAGTCAGGCGTCAGTGAGCTCCTGAAGACTCAGATGTTGCTGGCCACAGCCGAGGTTGTTGCTGTCCTTGCTGCTTTGTTAAGAGAAGGTGGATTTTATCCACTTAAAGAGATAAATTCTGCCCAGAGAAAGGCTTGGTAGATCATAGCACAAAAGAATAAAAGAGACACTAAGAAAACATCCAGAGAGAGCCTCTCACATCCAGGCTGAGATCCTGCCAGGAGCAAGGCTGGGAGATCCAGGGGGAGGGGCGGCGGGGGCGGGGGGATCTGCCTGCTGGAGAGGCTGCCTTCAATTCCTGAGGGCTCTCTGAATGTGTAACTGATCATCGGTCTCGCCCCGTGTGTGATTCCTGTCCGGGTCTGGGTTGTATCTTTATTCGGGCTTATTCTTAATGCACAGAGTGTAGTGAAAAGAATTCTGGCTTGAGGTTAAGCAGTAATGAATTTGCATATCATTTCTACTCACTGGAGTTTTGATTTTTTTTTTTCTTGTTTATTTGATCTGGGAGGTAGGAAAGGTGAAATAAAGAAACTTTTTTATGTTGTAATTTGTTTCTTATTTGTCAAAATAAGGATAGTATTCTCCATCGCATGTTGATCATATCCAAAGATATTCTGTGGAAGTGAGAGACAAAGACAGGGGGAGAGATGGAGAGAGAGAGAGAGAGAGAGAGAGAGAGAGAGAGAGAGAGAGAGAGAAGAGAGAGATTTATTTTTGCTCTGTTGCTTTCTGGTATCTCTATGTCTTTTGTGCCCCTAGACTTTGACTTGTAAATCGAGGCAGGGCATTAAAGGATTCTACAGGGCACTTATTAATGTTAAAACATCCTTCAAGGCCACTTGCATTATAAACGTGTCAGCCAGAGATAGCTAAAAAGCTGGCCTGACCAACACTCTCGGCCTCAGAGCTGAAATGTGTTTTTAAGACCCAACCCTTGGGCGCTGACACCTTACGCCCATCTCTCTAGGATGGGCTGAGCTGACAACTCTGCCCTTTGATCTTGTTCACAGCTCTAGACCAGGGTAACTCCAATAGTCACGCCAGCAATGGCCAATGTGCCCAGTGGGCAGTGGGTGCCAATGTTGGGACCTTTGTTTTCAATTTTACTTTTGGAAGCTTTAGACATGAAGTGAAGAGGCCTCCATGCAGGAAAAGGCTTGCATCATGGCCTTAAAATCCCTGCTTCCTCTAGGAGTAGGTTTTTCTTATTCCCATGATCATATCTAGCCACTTAGGGCCTCTTCTGCCCTGATTACTCATTCATCAGGCAGCACGAGGGAACGAACCATTCCACACAAATTAATTTCCAAGTATCTCAAGGTTGTCCCTTAAATGACCAAGCTATTTGTTTTTATTTTACCTTTTTTAAAAATTTGTAGAAACCTTTAAAATGAGCATTTCACTTTTCCCTTCTGCCTCCTTAAGCGAAATTCACCCAATTCAATATAAATTTTCTCTAAGGATTCAAGGCCAAAGGTCTGGCACAGTCTTTGTTGCGTGCAGTATGACAAAAGAATGCTGGGGGTGGATTCTGATGGAGAGGCAGGGCTGCCCTCGAACTAAATGTCCCCAGATCTTCTCACCTTTTTGAACTACAGTGTCTGCTTTTTGTGTAGTTTTTAATATATATATATATTTGTATTGATTTCAGAGAGGAAGGGAGAGGGAGAGAGCTATAGAAACATCAATGATGAGAGAGAGTCATTGATGGGCTGCCTCCTGCATGCCCCCTACTGGGGATTGAGCTGGCAACCGAGGTATATGCCCAGGCCGGGAATTGAACCATGACCTCCTGGTTCATAGTCGATGCTCAACCACTGAGCCACACCAGCCGGGCTTGTGTAGTTTTGAAGAGTTGCTCTCTTCCCTCCCTGTAAAGCTGGCATCTCAGTTCACTTCTCATTATCATCAACTTCCAGAGAAATCTCTTTCCTCTTGCAATTTCATCTGCTTCCCAATGTAAAACCAGATTATGAAGGCTCATTATCATTGTGATCCATGCAAAAGTAAGTCAACTCTGAGCAAAAGTATGGGCCAGGCTCCTCAGTCAAGGCACTTGGATCCTGGAGGACTTTTTTTCTGAAATACTGTATTTGCCGGCGTATAAGACGACTGGGCGTATAAGATGACCCCCTAACATTTCCACTCAAAATACAGAGTTTGTTATATACTCGCCGTATAAGACTACCCCCTCTTCCGCACACCTTCCACACACCAAATTAAAGGTAAAACAATATCAGATTTGATTTTAACATTTTAATTTATATTCAAATGCTTATGACATGCAGGAAAACTGTCACAAGGCTGTATGTAATCAAACATATACATAAAACAGTGCAAGTTTATTACCGGTAAACATACCGGTAATTCACTAAAGAAAACACACTCTATAGACTGGTACCGTAGATGCTTCTCAGGAACACAGGCAAGCAGCCCACAACCTAGAGGGACTGTCAATGATAGAAGTAAGATAACAAATAG
>NW_006290541.1:806130-852864 GCF_000327345.1 Myotis davidii
GCTGTATGGTCGGCTGTGTGCGATTTTGCGAGTGTGGTAAAATCGCATAACAGCAAAATCGCATAACAGCCGAGCATACACCCAGCAGCGCTGCTGATGCCTGAATGGTATGTGGAATGAAGTGGGCGGACATCGGGAGGCCATTATGGCACGGGGCAAGCACTATGGGCAGTCTATCTGAAGTGTACCTGGCGTATAAGACAACCCCCCACTTGGAGGCATATTTTTCAGGGCCAAAAAATCGTCTTATACGCCGGCAAATACGGTAGTTACTGGCCACCCTGAGGCCAGACTCTGTTTTGTTCATTGTGATGACTGAGGACTGGAGAGCCCATTGCTCAGAGTGAACAAAAACCGGCGGACAAACATTGCCAGAATTTCAATATGTGTAGCATTTGTTTGTTTGTTTTTTGTTTATTTATAGTCATATGAATATCAAGACTCTCACTCCTGAAGGATCAGAAGGCAAGAGGGGGAACTCTGCTGTCAGAGAGAGAAAGACAATTGAAGACATGCAACGCAGGGACTGTGCTCTCTACTGGAAGGTGAAGTTAATCAGTGCAGGATTTTTGTAGAGAGTGCAAAGCCATTTTCACACTGTTCTGATTGGGATCCGGAACCCACGTCTGAAATCCCATTAAAGGCACATCCTCTTCCGACATGTCTGTCTTACAGATCCTCCTGGGAGGCTGTCCTCAGAGCACACACTGGCACTTTGCTTCACCTCCTCTTTCATTTTGTGGAGATCCAGGGCCATCACAGGCCCCTCCAAGAATCTCTGTTGCAGTGGGAGCTGCTAATTCACATGGAGGACCTACTGATGGCCACCTTTACACAGCAGGAGCAAAGGAGGGTGTGGCTGAGCAAGTATCAGAAGGAGAAAAGGGATGGAAAAGGGAAACCAGAGAGAATAAATACCAGTTTTGCCATGTTTGCCACTTTGCACAAGACTGGCCTTGGTTTCATGGGCATCTCCTTTGGCACTTACTAGAAGGCTGGCTGGCCGAGGAGTCCATGAAGTGAAAGCTATTATGTTCAATCCCACTTGAATTGATCAGAAAGGCTGTCCAGTGAACAAAAGTTTTGAAAACCTTATAGAAAAAGCTACTGCCTCCCATGATTACTGGCTTCTCAGGTCTACTCCCTCCACCCTCCCCAAGTAGAGAAATATTGTTTTTGCCTTTTTCTGAATGATTTGTTAGAAGTTTGCCACTAACATGACAGTTAAGTGCAATGCGTGACCCTGGATTGTATCCTGAATTAAAAAATACTGTAAGATGCATCATTGGAAACACCTGTCTAAATTTAAATAAAGACCATATAACTGATAATTATATTGTATCAGCATTTAAAGTTCATAAATGTGATCATCTGTAATGGTTTCATAGCAGAAAGTCCTTGTTCTCAGAAATATCCTATATAATAAAGAAGTAATATGCAAATTGACCCTCACACCATAACACTGTGACAAGATTGCTGGAGTGGGACAGCAGGCTGCTGCACGTGTTCCTGAGGCAGGGCATTGGGGTGGCACTCCAGGACTCGGGGCTGTCCCGTGGTGCACTGGCCACATGGGGCAGGACTCTGTGACTCAGGGTGGTCCCATGGCCTGGGGTTGGGTGGGGGAAGGGGGAAAGGTGGGGAGGGGTCCCGGGTCTCATGCAATTCCATGTAATGGGTCACTAGTTTGGTAATAAAGATCACAATAGCTGTGACTCATTCTCAAATAATGCAGGAAAATATATGCACACAGATAATACATGCACCTTCATATGCACATGTGTATGCATGCACACACATACTTTGTGAGAGAGAAAGAGAGAGAGAGAGAGAGAGAGGGAGAGGGAGAATATTGAAGTACTAACATATTAACAATTGTGAATGTCAGTGACAGGTACCTAAATTATTGCTGCATCCTTGCAATAGGGAAGAGGGGGCTGCTCAAGGAAAATTGAGGCCCCATATTTAGATAAGAAGAAGGGGATGCGGACAGGCAACGTCGTAGGTGTCCAGCTCACTCGCCACATGGGGCAGGACTCTGTGACTCAGGGTGGTCCCATGGCCTGGGGTTGGGTGGGGGAAGGGGGAAAGGTGGGGAGGGGTCCCGGGTCTCATGCAATTCCATGTAATGGGTCACTAGTTTGGTAATAAAGATCACAATAGCTGTGACTCATTCTCAAATAATGCAGGAAAATATATGCACACAGATAATACATGCACCTTCATATGCACATGTGTATGCATGCACACACATACTTTGTGAGAGAGAAAGAGAGAGAGAGAGAGAGAGAGGGAGAGGGAGAATATTGAAGTACTAACATATTAACAATTGTGAATGTCAGTGACAGGTACCTAAATTATTGCTGCATCCTTGCAATAGGGAAGAGGGGGCTGCTCAAGGAAAATTGAGGCCCCATATTTAGATAAGAAGAAGGGGATGCGGACAGGCAACGTCGTAGGTGTCCAGCTCACTCCCTGTCATTATAAAACAAATTTTTTTAGAAAATCTGAAGCATTATCTTTAGTGTCTGCCTTTAACTGGCATTAAACTTGGAGCAGCACTTCGTGAGCTCAAAGCAACCTTTGCATCTGAGATTCTATAAAGCCATTCCAACTTCATGTTCCTGTTTAGATGAAAGACAGTGAATGCACTGGCTGATCTTAACTCACACATCATTTAATTTAATTGACTTGAGTGTTGTTCTCACATAAAATGCTACTACTTGGATTATTTTAAAAGACATCAATTTGTCATAAAAAAAAATACCAGACGGTAGCTTAATTTTTTTTCCACCAGTTCCTTTTGTGCCTGTTTTATTAAATGCTTAGCAACAAAAGGTTGCCTTGGGTAAGAGCTTCTTTGCCAAGATAAAAATAATCTAAAATTTAGATGTGTCTGCAGTGATCATGGCAGTGTAAATTAATTAGCCACGCTGAGCCTGAATCAGCATCTGCAAATTGATCTTGCTTTTATGCTGCTCTGTTTTCTAAAATTCATTCACCCTTGAAAGTAGCCACTCTGACTATGACTTTCTTTTCTCAATCAGAAAACACAGTTGGCAAGATTTTTTTTGGCAGGGGGTGGAGAAGCGGGGGAGTGGGGAGCAGGAGTGAAGAAAATAATCCATTAATCAATACTAGAATTTGGGGTCTTGTGCCAGTGGCCAAACTCTGAAGGCTGCCTGCTGATGGTTAGGTTTTGAAAACGAGGGAGGAGTCCCATCCTTGGAGAAGTTGACATTTTGGTTGAGGTGTTAAAATATGTGTCCCAAACCACACGCAATGCCATGAGGCAGGATGGTTTTCATTGCCAAGAAAAAATTCTAATTGAACCAGGTAGAACTAGCAGCTTATGTTGGAGGAAAGAAATAATCTGAGAAGACTTTGGAAAGAATAAAGTTGGAATGACAGTTTTGTAGGTATCCTGCAGGTTCAGGTTCCATGATAAAGCTTTATAGATTTATATTTTAAAGATTCTTAAAAACTGATTTTTAGAGAGAAAGGAAGGGAGAGGGAGAGAGAGAGAAAAGCATTGATCTGAGCAAAACATCCATCAGCTGCCTCCTGCATGCCCCCTACCAGTGATGGAGCCCACACCCCTATGACGTAGCCTTACTGGGAATTGAACCAGCAACCTTTCCGTGCACTGGATGACATTTAACCAACGAAGCCACACTGGTCAGGGTGGGCTATAGATTTTTTAAAAGACAATTTCAATAAGCTATTATTTATATAATTTAAAACTCACTGACTTTAAGTGTCCAATGACTTTCTAGTAAATTTACAGAATCATGCAACCATCACTACAATACAATTTTATAATATTTCCACCACCCTAGAAAACTCCCTGTAGCTTATTCTCAGTTCATCATTTTCCCACCCCCAGTTCCAGGCAACCAGCAATCAATTTTCTGTCTATAATTTGCCTTTTCTTGCCTGTGGATAAATGGAATCAGACAATAGGTAGTGTTTTGTATCCAGCTCCTTTTCACTTAATGATTTTGAGGTTCATTTTTGTTATGTTATGAATCCATATTTTTTTATTTCTAAATAACATTTTATTATATGAATAGACCATATCTAATTTATCAAGTCATCAGTTCACAGACACTTGGATTGTTTCCACATTCTGGTTATGAATAATGCTGCTATGACATTCACATATCACATATGAGTTTTTGTATGGATATATGTTCTCATTTCTTTTAAGTAGGCACTTAGGAGTAGAATAGCTAGGGCATATGGTAAACTTATGTTTAACTTTCAAAAAAACTGCCTATCTTCCAAAGTGGCTGCATCATTTTCTACTCCCACCAGCAGTATCTGAGGTAGAATTCACCTATCTTGTTTCACTTAATTATGTGAGTACAGTCAGGGTAGGGGATTAGATAAGGGAAGGGAGGTGGATTGTCTTGCCCAAGGTTATGCATCCCATAATTGCAGAGGCTGAGTTTTAACCCACATTTAACTGATTCCAAAGCATGTTCTGTCTCAGGATTCTGAGGCATACTTTTAAGTAGGGCTTTAAAATTTGAGTTCAAAGAGAAATGTGGATTGATTGATAATGTCTGCCAAGGATAAGATGAGGAGATCCTGTGGCAATTGTGCTGCCTTTTGCCATCACCAGAGGAGCCCTTGTCCCCACTCCGCAATTCTGTGGGATTCCTCCCTTGATTCTTCACTGTAGTTTAGCTTAGAAATAAGATTATCTATACTAATAAAAGGGTAATATGCTAATTAGACTGGGTCACATCCTGCCACTGCTTTATCTACTAAGTAGATTATTGTAAATCCTTGGTTGTCATGTCAACAAACTTCACCAGGGGTGAATTCCCTCTCAAGAAACCACTGTCTTTGCTCATCCATAAGAAGCATCTCCTCACCTGTTCAAGTTTGATCATAGGATTCAGTCAGATCTTTCAGCTCTACTTCTAATTCTAGTCTCTTGCTGTTTCCATCACATCTGCAGTTACTTCCTCCACTGAGGTCTTGACACCCCCCGCCCGTGCATGAATTTCATGCACCAGACCACTAATTTGAGCATAATTATCTTCTCAGCTCCTCTAACATAAGAAACATTCCCTGACTGTGAAATTCAATGCATTAGATCATACTGTGCTGTTTGTTGAAAGAAAATCCAAATCTAAAGAAAGGTTAAAAAGCTCATTCTGAGCCCAGGTTTGGGGGCTAGTCCTGGAAGTAAAATTTCAAAAGATTGAGACAATAGTCCAATAAGTACTAGTTTTGCAGTTTATTTTATGTGTCAGACTCAAAGGAGAAGACCTAAGAAAGGTTACATGACATCCATTAGTGGAAGAGTAAAGAGGCGGGAGGAAAAAGCAGGGAAGTCTCTCGGGTTGGGTAAAAAGTAAAATGGAGAGATATGTTGCTTTTACATTGGTGGGTGCAGGATAGTTAACATTTAACATAGCTTACAGAAGAATGCAGGTGAAAGAGAACAATGAGGAATGGTGGAGTTGCCTCTTCCCTTGCACTGGGATGTTTTCTTTCCTGGTCTGGAGAAGCGATCATTTTGGCATTTTAAATATGTTATTCTAGATGCACATAGACCATGGACAGGGGCTTGTCCAAGGTAGACATTAATCTATCCCATAAGCCTTAGGACATGACTTCTCACCATAACCTGCTCAGTTAGGAATTTTGTTTCCTGATAATTTTGTTTTCTGGTTATTTCTTGTTGTTGAGCTTGTCAGACTTGCCAATGGAGTCCTTGGTTTTGCTCACTGGTTTGATTCCTGCATCTCCTCCTGGGCTGAGGACAGCTGGTGGAGAGATGCTCTATTCTGCTCAGTCTCCCTCTCCAATAACGATGTCTGGCTTAGGAGAGGTGCTCAATGACTGTTGCTCGGTTGAAAGATTGCAAGAATAAATGTGAGCATAAAATTAGATTTCTCCTTCCCATTTTAAGCAAGGTAAAACAAAGAGGTGGAAACTTTGAATAACGTCCCACATCTGCAGAGCCAAAAGAAGATGGAGAGGTGCCTTGAGTCTCCAAATCCCTTAATCATTGGGCTCCAGCTCACTTCTTGAGTGAAATTGGCCTCAGTCTGTGACTATTAGACGATTGATGTGGGCTGTTAGATTCTGCTGATGCTGGGCTGTGCTGAGAGGAGTGTCCAAGATGCATGGCTCCCTCTTGGATTATAATGAAAAGCCTGTGGTTTGCATGGTGTGCAGAGAGGAAAATACGCCGTGAAGGTTTTTTTGAGCAATATTTAAACAAAAAAATAAATACAATATAACATTTTGAGCCAATGCAGTTGGTTTGAGGGTGACCTGTGAATATTGTATAATTACATAATCAACAAAGAATGATGCAGCATGATTTAATTCATACACCATGATGAATAGGCCCACCTCCCCTTTCTCTCACCTTTTCTCTTTCTTTATCTCTCTCTCTAGTGCCAAAACAATCAAAAAAGGGTTAACACTAGCCAGTACTAAATGATGGAACAGTGGGCTGTCTTCTTTTCTTTTCCCGTAATTTTCAAACTTTTCATAAAAAAATAAACATTAATTATGGCAAAGAGAAATGTTATTTTTAAAGCTCCGATAATCTCTGAAGCAGTGTGCTTTCATTGGCAGAAATGCACCAAGAGCCAAGATGATATTAGATCACAAAAGTAGTTGGACTGGAAGAATATTTGGAATAACGACTATGAACACATTATCTTAATTCTCAAATCCCCTGAGAGTTTGGTGTTGAGATCTTAACCCTCAGAGGTGAAGGTCGGAGCAAGTGGGATGTCACAGGAAGAGTGGCCTGTGTAGGGGCTGGCGGCAGGACCCAGCATGGGGAACTGGAGAGATTACAAGGCAGCATGTCAAGACTTCAGGATATGGATCATTGCTATGTAAAGTGGAGGTGCAGAGGCAGGTGTGCACCAAGTCTTATAGGCCTCAAGTGGGGTATTTGGGATATTGTGTAACTTTTTACTTTTATGTTATATCGAATTTATGGACGAGTTACTGGAAGAAAGTATACACTTAACCCTATTGAGCACATTTGGTACGAGGAAATCCTTTACAAACCATTTACATTTTGTCCTATTTGCTTTATCAGTGTGTGTATCCATCTGTGTATATGTATTTACCCATAGGTGTGTATGTCTATGTATATACACACATATATAATGTACACATACATATATATATGATTATATTATTTATTTTGGAATTTATATATTTCACCTAAATCATTTGGGGTAAGTTGGATTGTCATAGCCCTTTACTCTTAGATTCTTCAGTGTTCATTTCCTAGAAGCAAAGATAGTGTCCTACATGAACATAACGCAGAGACCAAAAGTAGGAAATGAACTCTGATGCAATGCTATTATCTAATTCACAGACTATATTCAAATTTTGAGAACAACCCAAATATTGTCCATTATACCTTTGTTTTCCTCAGTTTGAAATCCAGGATCATGCTGAAGATATGGGTGGATTACATCACATACCCCTCACTTTCCTTTGGATGGATGTTTTCCATGAATAAATTGAGGCCATATTATTTTTGTGGTGGTGCGGTGGGGTTTTCTGGAATGAATATCACAGAAGTGATGTTGGGTCCTTCTCAGTGAAGTATATCAGAAGTCACGTGACTGTTT
Source organism: Myotis davidii (assembly GCF_000327345.1). NCBI lineage: Eukaryota > Metazoa > Chordata > Mammalia > Chiroptera > Vespertilionidae > Myotis > Myotis davidii. Next base: position 813,759 of record NW_006290541.1, read on the forward strand.
GCCCTGATATTGGTGATACTGACTCCAACCACTTGGCTAAGGTGTTTTCTACCAGGTTACCTCACTGCAGGTTATCTCACTGTGTAGTTACAATTTCTCCCTTGTAATTAATATGTGATTGATGGGGAAATTCCTTGAGACTAAGTACATATCCTGTTCTCCATTAATCTTTCACCCAGTAATTTTAGCATCCAATAGTGATTTTCAAAGTTTGTTATTCTTTCAGTACTCATTACCTGTCAATTTAAGTGAAGGAAGAGCTTTCCTATCTCCCTATTGGTTAATCCTATATAAAAAAGACTAATATGCAAATTGACCAAACAGCACTCAACACAGGAGCTGCCCCCTGGTGGTCAGTGCGCTCAGGGGAAGCGCTGCTCAGTCAGAAGCCCTGAGCTGGGCTCACTACTGGTGAGCACAGCGGTGGGGGTGGGAGCCTCTCCCGCCTCCGTGGCAGTGGGACATCCCTTGAGGGCTCCCGGACTGAGGGACACCCCCCTCCAGTGCACACATTTCGTGCACTGGGCCTCTAGAGTATAAATATCATTATGGACTCATGGACCTTTATTTTATTTAATGAGTGATAATCCATTTCTATCATTTATTTTAACGCTCTAATTGTCCCAGAGTTGACTAGTGGGGGCCAGGTTAAAGGACTTTAACCTTTACCCCATGTGTAATGGGGAACATATTTGTTAGGCTTTAGGCCTTTCATGTACATGTGAGGTTCTTGTGTGTACACATGTGGATCTATGTGTACGTGTACACATATGGGTCTCTGTATATAAGTACATACATGGGTCTATGTATTTACATGTGTGGGTCTCTGTGTATGTACACATGTGCCATGTGTGTTCATGTGTGTGTCTCTGTGTGTACATATGTGAGTATGTGTGTATTTGTGTGTCTCTGTGTATGTGTGTATATATGTGGGTCTCTATGTGTATGTGTTTGGGTCTATGTATACATGTGTGCATGTGTGGGTCTCTGTGCATTCACATGTAGGTCTATGTGTACATGCATGGGTTTCTCTGTATGTATACATGTGAATCTGTGTGTATGTGTGTACACGTTTGGGTCTGTGTGTGTTTCTCTGTACAGGTCTTCGTGTCTCTCTTTTATCTGGATAGTTTCCTTAACAGTGTGCACTTGTTCCCCAACAATTGTACCTTGATGCCTTTGGAAATTCTCTGAAATATGTTTCCTTTTACTATGGTAATAAGCCTTCAAAAAATAATTGAATTCAGATATTAAATACTGTAAGCACTATCATTTAGCTTCTGATGAAAATGTGCATTATTGTGTTTGAAATGACAAAAAAAAAAGAGCAGTGACTCCCAACAACCTCTTTTTTTCTGCCCCCTGTGAAGTCTTAGTGTGGAATAACTCAATCCCTTTCAGGCTGCATTCTCTGGGATGTGGGAAATAGACCCAGGGCCATTATGCAGTGATAAGATGTGGTTTCTAATTCTGCAGCCCTGCAGGAATCTGCTCTATTGTCAGTTTTATCACTTTCCCTTTGCCAAGTGTTTCTAGCAAGGACAGCACAACTCTCACCATAGGGGGAGGCAGGACAGGAATCTGACCTAAGATTTGGAGTGACCCATTCACTTATTCATTCCTGTTGATGACATATGCTGGACATTCAGCATGGTGCTGGGGATACAACACCCAATAAGAATGAAGAATGACAGTGTCCTACTTCGCAGAGTGTGTTAACTACCTTTGGTCTTGGTAGGGATTTTCATTTTGATAAAACTACTTAACTTCCCTGGCCCCCTAGTTCCTGATTTGTGCAGCTCAGTTGAGCCAATAGGGTGATTACAAATAAAAGTAGGGCATAGCACAAGTTCCTGCTTAAGCACGGTGGGTCAAGTTGGCCCACATTTTCTTATCTCCTCCCCAAGTGGCATTATTATCACTTTGCCATGGGGTGCCCCTCACCTCTCCTCTTGGTTGATTCATGAGCTCTATGCTATCCTGGCAGTCCACTGCACCTTGTAAATTTATACTCTAAGGTAGTTAGAGAATCCCATTTTTTTTGTATTTTATGCAGAGAATGATAGACACCAGAAACTTTCCAAAAACAGAAGGTAGGAGATGGTAGAAGGAGAAGAGAGGCATTTCTGAGGCAGGCCGTTTTTTCTTCTTCCTCTTGATGCTTCCATCCTGCTTCCTTTACATAGGATGTGGGTGGTTATGTATAGAACTGGGAAAGAGATAGAATTGGGAGAAATACTGAAAGTTCTGATGGGTGGAAGCATTCTTGAACCGATATAAGTCTTATTTGGAAAAACATACTCAGAATTAAACTTGAAGAGTTATACTAACTACTCCTTTTGTAGTTTTCCATGTAATGAAAATATTAAAATATTCCACCTACATCTCAGGGATCTGGAATTTTTCCTTTCTTAGCCTCCCTTGCAGCTAGACATGGCCTGTGACTATATTCTAGCCAAAGGTGGCGGTGTCCTGAGATTCTTCTGGCAAGTTTCCTTAAAGAAGAGGGACATGTCCTCTCTCTACCTTTCTTTTTGTTGTTGTTGTTATTGGCTGGGTACCTGATTGAGATGGTAGGAGCCGAGGAAGCTCTCTGCAACCATGAGTTCTATACGCCAAGGATGATGGAACAATAATGTAGAAAGAACCATACAGCTGCTACACCAGTTCTTTCTTCAATGATCATGGTATGTAATATTACATGTACAGCATTATACTCTGATATTTATATACACCATATACTGTTCAGCCCTGTTAGTCTAGTTACCACCCATTACTGTAAAATAGATCCCCTTCATTCATTTCACCCTCCCGCAACCCCCTTCCCCTCTGGCAACCACCAATCTGCCCTTTGTATGTGAATTTATTTTTGTTTTGTTATATCCTGACTTACCAACCTCTGTCCTGGATTTACATGAGGCAGAAATGAACTGATTTCCTTTCTTTCTTCATTCCTTCTGTTTTCTTATATATAGCTGAACCTCTCCATACAATCATAGTTTAAACAAAAAAACAGTCTCAGAGAGGGCATGCCACTTAACCATTCTGCTTTCCTAACTTGAAGTACAAATCTCTCCCAATAATCTCAGGCTGCCTCTTGTTAATTCTGTCACGTGTAAATAGTAAATATTGGACATGTGAGCTATATGTCACTGAGATTGGTAGAGGACCAACAGAAAATGGCAATGTAAAGGACATGTCATAGATACGTGTCTAATGTATTATGGATATTCTGGAGCTAGTGAATATCAAAAAATTAGTAGATTTCTTTGTCCTTTTTCTTTTTTAAAAAAGAATACAGTAAGACAAATTGAGAGATTAATCCATCAACCGAAATTGATTTTCTTGAAAATGGCTGGCCTCAAACAATTCCACCTACTGACTGGTTGATATAACAAGTTGTGAGCTGAAATGAAGTGGAATAACTTCGTTTTGCCAGAGTCCCGAAGGGACAAATGTTTGTAAAGTCGAGTTGAGTTCATGATGATGCTTTAAAAGAAAATTCCTTTAGAAGCTTGGTCTAGAGAAAGTAGGATCATAATGGCTCTCTCAGATGCATACACACAATTAAGTGACATTTACTGCCGAATTGGCCTTTTTTTTTTTGTGTGCTGTGCTGACATTTTCTTTGTGTTTAAACATTTTGATTTTAAAGCATTAAATAGTTTATAAAATGGGTTCAGTATCTGTGGTGAGGATCTGCAGGTGAAAAATATTGGACTTGGGGTTGATGGTTTAATGTGAAACAATAACCTTAATTGTTTTCTGGTTGTCCGTACTTGTTAGAGTCAGGGCAGTGTTTGAAAGGTCCTCCTGGGGAAGCAAGAGTCTGACTGATTTGGAATGTAGGCGGGACAACTTCAGTGTGAGTCTCCTAAGCTCCAAGAAACAGGGAGAGCAGGAGTAATCCAAATCTAATTTGTTAAGATCTTGCCTCTTTGAGAAAGCCTGCCTTGATAGCGCAAAGCTGGTTATCTGACCTCCCACATTCTCCCAAGCACCCTATGAGGATGATTGTCAGATCATGGCAGCTCTATTCAACCTTCACCGTGACCATATTAGGCATCATTATGGTTGTTGTGGTTGTCTTTTTATTATCACTATTTTGCAAATGTTCAGTATTTTTCGGTGACTTGCCCAAGGTCACAAGCAAATAAATGTAAAAGAATTTAAACCTAGAATTTTTTCTATCCAGTTAAAGACAATGAGAAGTTATGGAAATAAGGGAAAATTCAGAGGTCTGAAGATTGGAAAATCAGAGGGCTGAAAATTCAGCAATGTGTGCCAAAAGCTTTCCAATCTACATAACTTTAAGAGATTTTAGCCCTAACCAGTTTGGCTCAGTGGATAGAGCATCAGCCTGTGGACTGAAGGGTCCCAGGTTCTATTCCAGTCAAGGGCATGTACCTTGGTTGTGGGCACATCCCCAGGAGGGGGTGTGCAGGAGGCAGCTGATCGAGGTTTCTCTCTCATTGATGTTTCTAACTCACTTTCCCTCTCCCTTCCTCTCTGTAAAAAATCAATAAAATATATATTTTTAAAAAACGAGATCTTAAATGTTTCCTCCACAAAAAGATAAATAACTCTGTGAAATGATGGATATGTTAATTAACTTGATTATTGTAAGATTGGAGTCCCTCAAGGATTTAGGCTGACAGAGCTAGCAAATAAGAGGGGAGTTTTTGAGGAAAAATGGGATGGAGTCACAACTGGGGAAATTTGGGACTCAGCCTCCACTGTTGTTGGGGTTGAATTTTATGCGCCAAAACCGTAAAGGGCAAAGGCTGGAGGATGTAAGTGTTCTAGTGTGATTAGATAGAGTTTGTTTTCCTTCAACCCCATTGGCCATTGTTATTGTTGGCCTGCTGTCTTGCCCTTGGTGTGGCTGCCTCCTGTTGTGCCTGATGGGGTGACCACAGGCTATTCCACAAAATGAGGCTGGGGCCTACTTTCTTGTTCACGACTTTCTAGTCTGCCTGAGCCAAAGGTCCTCTGTTGGCCTGTCAATTATGATAATCACTAGAGGCCTGGTGCACAAAATTCATGCATGGAGGGTGGGGGTGGGGGTGTGTCCCTCAGCCCAGCCTGCACCCTCTCCAATTGGGACCCCTGGAGGGATGACCCACCAGGATTAGGCCTAAATGGGCAGTCAGATATTCCTCTCACAAACCTGCTTGCCCTTAATTGTTATCCCCTGATGGCCTGGTACCCCCAACTGTCCTCCCCTGCAGGCCTGGTTGCCCCTAACTTCCCTCCCCTGTAGGTCTGGGTCCCTCCCCAACAGTCCTCCCCTGCAGGCCTGGTCGCCCCTAACTGCCCTCCCTTTCAGGTCTGGTCCCTCCCAACTTCCCTCCCTTGCTGGCCATCTTGTGTCCGCATAGGGGCGGCCATCTTTGAACACATGAGGGCAGCTCTCTTGTGTGTTGGAGTGATGGTCAATTTGCATATTACTCTTTTATTAGATAGGAATTTACAAAATATACATATATCAAAACATCATATTGTATACCTTCTATATATACATCTTGTATTTACCAAATACCCCCCAATAAAGCTAGGGGTAAAAATGAGACTCAGAGAAAGTACTGGGAAATCAATTTCAGAACTTTTTTAGAGTTTATTCTGTCTCATATTGCTCTCATGTTGATTGATACCTGCCATTATGTGGTTATGCTGAGAACAATCTTTTAATGATACAAATATAATAAATAATTTAATAGCCCTTTGTACTAACCTTAATAAAAAGCTTCTTACTTTGAATATATATAGCCAATGAACTATCATTCCTATTTTTAGAAATTTATCCCAAATATATCATCAGAAATGTATTAGTTTTGAAGGTAGAAAAGAAATCACAGATTTGATTTAAATAAATATATATGATCATAATTGTGCATTTGTTCATTGTTGTTGTTTTGAGTGCTAAAGGAGCAGCGATGATTCGCTCTCATCCAATGATAGGTGACCTTTAGACTTAATGAAGCTATTTAAGTGTTCACAGTGCAACCATATTCTGAGGTGTTCCTTGCTGTGGATGTTAAGTCTTTGAATGACTGTAATGCAATTTGGGTATTAGCTTCTCTTAGCTGTTTTTCTCTGTATCCACAGAAATGTAGGAGGCTAACAACATACCAACATGCCCTTCCAGAGTTCCAGTACCCCCATGACCTTGGGCAACTGCCCTTAGCCTCACAGGGATGTCTCGGGCTACACCGGCACCTCCCTGACATGCATTTATTCTCTCTTCACATTTTCCTTCCCCTCAAAGCCCTATAATGAGGAATCCAGTATAAAACAATTAGAGAGTATACTATTGAGGTGGCTGCCAATTATGTGGATGGAACTGAAGTCTCATTAGCCTAATAAGGTTTTCTAAATTGGACTTGGGGATCTTGGTTGTTGGTGGTGTGAATATTCGTGAGAGAAGTTGCCCAAGTATTTAAAGTGTGTTCACCTAAGGGTAAATGCTCACCTTGGATGAACTGGTGTGAGCTTTGGAGCCAGAGATAAGTGGGTTCATCCTCACATCCTGCCACTTATTAGCTATTTGACCTCAGGCAGGCAATTCAACTTCTAACAGTCTCCCTTCCTGTCTGAGTCGGCAATGGGAATTTCTACCCACCTGAAAAGATTGCGATGACCATTAAATGGGTAAAAAAATTGCACAACACTTGCTATTTTTCTGGGTTCTATTATCATTCTTAACTTTAGACATGGTCACTTAATCATGCTCTACAGTAAACAATTAAAATGAACTTATATTATTACTCTGAAAAACATCTCATATTCTTGAGAGCTTTGGAGACAGGCTGACCCACATTTGAATCCCAGCCCCAGATAGACAAATGTTGATTATTGCACTACTCTTAGTCTTGTATTCTCTCTTCCAAAAGACTAAGAATCATAACAAAGAGTAGTTATGTCTTGAGATAGTATTGTGAAGAGTAAACAAACTAACAAGTAAATGTGTTTACCACACCTCCTGGCTCAGATAAGGGGCTTATTACCGACAGGACCAAAGTATTATTACGATCATCATTTTCAATAGAACTTGAAAAAAATGGGTGCAAATTTTTCCCATTCAAAGTTGTCCAAATATACAAATCATGTGGACATTGGGACTATTCAGGTTATGTATACATTCTGTATTTTAAGGTTAATTTAGAAATAATGAAATCCAATTAGTGTAAGAATAAGTTTTTGTCTCATAGAATGCCTAAGTGTAGAATTAAAGTCAGGTTCTCCCAAATCTGGATCCAGGAGCTCAAACCTTGTCAACAAAAACCTGTCTCTTCATCTCTTTGCTCTCTTCATCTTTGATGATATCATCTCCAAATGTGCCATCATATTTCATATGGAAAGTAAGATTGTGTCTGCCAATGCTCAGATATTAATTTCAGGAAAGACTATGCTTAAACCCATTTTTAAAAAATGCTTTTGTGTCAGTTGGAGTTGCTGAAAGCAACTATGGTGCTGGCCAGGCATCCTGGCCTACATTGTCTCTAAGTTGTCACTTAGCTCCTGACGTCTGCCTGCTCTAATCCTATCAGCAGCAGGGTCCTCTACACTTATGATCAGCAACCTTCTATTTTAGAAATTTTCTCTAAAACCATATTTTCTGACAATAGGGGAGGAGAAGGGAATTAAATAGAACTCTGACATCTAGTGTTGGATTTTTCCTTCCTTGGGAAAGACAGAGCAATGTTAGCACAACCTGGAGAAGGTCCATTTGTTCTGAAAACACATTTCACCAGGCACTGGGAAGTGTTCCCAACACTAGAGAACCAGGAACAAGGTAGAACAGTTTGTCATGTGGGACTCCCACTCTCCAGCGACAAAAATTACACAAAGAATTAAAGTTCACTGCGATGAGTGTTGTGATGGCAGTCGGGGAGGTACAGAAGGAGCAGGTGAGCTGTGTTTGCAGAGTCTGAGTTTTTGTGGAGGCGCCCTTCCATGATCTGGGTGCGTAGAAGGCATCCTGCCTTTAAATGGACCATTCCGTACGGTTAGTTGCCCACCCACCTGTGCCCTATAGGGCAGATCTGAAGAGCAGCTTTTTCAGAGGTCCACTGGTCTCCTGCTACAGTCATCTCATGCTGACCAAGGTGGGCCCATATGATTAAGCAGAGGAGAAACAAAAGCAGGAGGAGGGAAGAGAGAAGAGAATGAAAGAAAGGGAAAGGAAGGCCGGAAACTTGTTTACCCAATGTCTGTATCCCAATGAGAAGGAATTGAGCTGCCAATAACTGAGCAAGGCTCTCTGATGATATAGATTAAACCAGAAGGGCCAACAGTAAACAAGATGAACTTCAAAAGAGCAGCGTCTCTGCTCTCTGGGGACTTCCATTAGCGAGTCACCAGATAGGCAATTACTGTACAGTTCTTGTAATGACCGGGATCAAAAGCAAGCGCTCTGCACAGTAGGCAGTCAGAAAACAGGCAGACAAAAAACTGTGAAAATATGCCATTAAATCTTAATTATTCTTCAAAGGAAAACAAGCACAACCAGGGGGCCGAGGAGGAAGGAATATTCTCAGCCTTACTAATGCTTGGGGCTCAGGGCAGTGGTACAGCTACTGTTTCAACTCTCCTGTTTACTTAGAACTGAGCATCTCACTCTGACTTGTGTTGGGCTAAGGCATTTGGTTTATATAAGCACCCCACTTTCTCTGATCCATGATATCTTCTGGAGTATATGAAGGCTGTGGTATCAGATCTAGTTTCAGACACAAAGTCTGCATTAAAATTATTATTATTTTTATTGATTAAGGTATTACATATGTATCCTTACTCCCTCATTGCCCCCCATTCATGCCCTTACCCCCGCTCCCTGGTGTCTGTGTCCATTGGTTATGCTTATATGCATGCATACAAGTCCTTTGGTTGATCTCTCCCCCTTACCACCACCCTACCCTAGCTTCCCTCTGAGGTTTGAGCATGGAAACTCCCATTTGATCCAGTGATCCCACTTCTAGGAATATATCCCAAGAAACCAGAAACACTAATCAGAAAGGATATATGCACCCCTATGTTCATAGCAGCACAATTTATAGCAGCTGAGATTTGGAAACACCCTAAGTGCCCATCAGCAAATGAGTGGATTAAAAAACTGTGGCACATCTATATGATGGAATATTACACTGCTGTAAAAAGGAAGGAACTCCTACCATTTGCAACAGCATGGATGGAACTGGAGAGCATTATACTAAGCTAAGTAAGCCAGTCAGAGAAAGATAAGTATCACATGCTCTCATTCATTTGTGGATTATCATGAACAACATAAACTGATGAACAAAAACAGATCCAGAGACAGCAAAAGATCAATCAGGTGATTTCTTTTTATTATTAAAAACAAATAGCTCAGCATTCAGAGTTGACCACTGTTTACACTTGGACACAGAGTGTTCTCTTAGCATATGTGGAAATCATATCCTCTGCTCTGGAATTCACAATCATCGGGGGTCATGGTAGTCCTGTGTCATTTCCCTGAGGCTTACACCTGAGTTGTCTTTGGTTGGTGCATGGAAGCCATTGACATGCCAAACTCTAGATGTGGTACAGGCTAAATGAAAGCCTTAACTCAAAAGACATTGTTTGATTTTGAATACTGTGTGTGTGTATGTGTGTGTAATCTAGAGTGTACAGAATAAAGTTAATTCTACTTGGATCACTTAGCACTATGGTTTTAAATAGCTATAGAAGAGACTAGCCCTGTGCTGCCAACAGATACACAATGTAAAACACATATGCAATTTTAAACTTTCTAGTAGCCACAATACAAAGGAACAGGTAAAATTAATTTTGATAATACGTTTTATTTAACCCAATACATTAAAAATATTAGCATTTCAATATAAAAATGAACAATGGCACACTTTACTTTTTTTTTGGCACTGTCTGAAGTCTAGTCTGCATTTTATACTCCCACCACATCTCAGTTTAAACAAGACACATTTCAGATATACATAGGGCTGGAGGTTATTATATTAGACCATGGCTAGACTGTGTCCCAGTTCCATTCTGGGCCATTTCCACCTATAAATACTAATTTAAAAAACTGCCATTCCCAGTATAGATTCCAATGCAGGCACTATGTGACTCTTACCAGCCTAGCAAAATAGATTTGACATCTACGACCTAAAAGATGCAACAGTAGAAACAGAGAAACCCGTGATAATCGTCAGCCTTGAAAACTGTACCCAACCGTGATGACTGTGGTCTACTAGGTCAATGGGATCCTCTTCGTTAGGGAAATAAAACTGAGACAAAGGGAAACACTCAGGCCTGTTTCAGTTCCCTCACCCTCCACCTTCCAATCAGAAGCACTCATAGGGAGAAAGGAGGAAGGGCAGAGTAGTGTTCCATGGCATTTAAGTGCCAAGCATCACCAACGTGCTTATGAAAATGCACATTTCCAAGCCTTACTCCATGGTTTTCACTCAGTGTGGGGTATTTGTTTTTCAACAAGTACCCTTTCCACTTTTTAAAAAGTCATTATAGAAGTAGCCAGTGGAGCCTTGAGATGTTGACTAAGGAAACACACAACCTTCTCACCTTGTTTGCTGGGAGCCACCATATTTCCCCTGTGATCTCTCATGCTTGAGGCAGGAGGTTGAGGAGAGAGAGAATGAGAGCAATTTCTTTCCTGCTTCTCTGATGAGAACACTGAATTCTCCACAATAACTCTACCTTCACTGCACTGTGTGGTTTCATGTGTAATGTGGAACAGGGTTATAAATTTTTGATCACCCAGATTTAATTCCAACAAGTGTTTCCCATATTCCTCATCTGTCCACAGCCCATTCTCAAGCTTTAGGTCACTGGAGAATCAATAAATCAGGTCTCTGCTCCAAAGGTATTGAGCAGAAGACTGAACAGATCTCTCAAGAGAAGACAATGGCATATGACTACAGTTCATGAGAAATGGTACAGGGAGGAGCCACTAAAGATCAAGGGATGGTTGAGAAATATTATTTGCATCCTCTTCGCTCTTCCACAGCTCATTGCCTCAATAATCAGAATATGACTATGAATAAGAAAGCTTCATTTTTTTCACTTGTTCAGGTCATCTTCACATGATTCCTTAACCTGACCAAAGAGTTCTTCAGTAAGAAAATAAGTAACCAAACCTTGCTATTATTACTTTGTTGTGTTCAATGGTGCAACCTCACATTTAATAACACACCCTCTCTTACAGGTAGTTCATAATCCCATACACTTGTATATACAACATAGATTTGAACAGCTATGAAGCTTAGTATTCTTAGTGTTAACTTGCTTTTTGAAAGCACTTCACTATTCAGGAAGCATTTCCACATATATTCTCTCTTCTGACCCTTGAAACATTCCTGAGGCTGAAAACAATCAGGCTTGGAGAAAAGGCAGGAGTGGCAGGGAAGGGTCAATGGGGGATGAAGTGGGACATCTGTAATACTTTCAATAATGAAGATAAATTTTTAAAAAATAAAATAATTAATAAAAATAGTTATTATGTTGAATGATAGGGGAAATAAGACATTTTGGGAAGGGGCTAGCAATCTGAATCTGTGCCAGGAACCTAAAGTACATTCTTGATGGCCTATGATTAAGTCACTGCCCCTTTCTCCACAATCTGGTCTAGCAAGACCTGTTTTCCTAATTCCTCCCAATTTACAAAGTGGCCATAAACAAAAGAATGTAACAGCTTAGCTACAGGGGAGGTCACTGACACTACCCAGACCAGGCATTTAGATGCAATCTAAGTCCCCGCTTCTAACTGACTCAGGAGCGGCTGTGGAAGCCCACCACAAAAGCCTGGTAGTTAAGAAACAGATAGAAAACAAAGAAACTGTAGGGTATAAAGAGAAAGCTTCCTCCATATTGGCTTACTCAGGATTTGGAGACCTGACCCCTTGAGTCCATGTGAAACATCTGAAAATAAATGGGTCTATCCTGGACCTCTAAGTCCTCCTGTGTATTTTTCAGTCACCTGGTAAGTTCTGTAACAGAGTGGGGCTTGAGCATCAGAAATCCCTTTGCTTCGTGGCACATTCCAAGTCCTCTACTCTCCAGTGGAGATGGTCAGGCACTGTTGGTTCCACATTCAGTGAGATAAAGCAAACTCACTACCTGGATCCTGTGCTAAAATTAAGCATCTGTTGACTACATTATCTTCAGGAAGCAGGTAGGACACATCAATATGGAATAAAGTTCATAACTAACTGTGCCCAGCTCTCTCACCTGGCCCATGTGAACACAGAGACCTGAGAGGGAAAGTGATTTCACTAAAACCTCATAAGAACGCAGTCTCCTGTCTTCTGGTCACAGGTGATTATTTACTCCCAGATCGATCAATTCACCTGCCACCTCAATGTTCATGAGCCATTGTCTAGAAGGATTCTTGAATAAAACCCCAATCCCTTTCCCAGACTAACTCAGCTCTGATTAAGCTCTGGTCCATACCTACCCCAAGTGTTAGCATCTACATCGTTTGATCTTTTTTCCTTTTTTAAAAAAATATATTTCTTTATTGATTTCAGAGAGGAAGGGAGAAGGAGAGAGAGAGATACAAACATCAATGATGAGAGAGAATCATTGATTGGTTGCCTCTTGCCCCCCCCTACTGGGGATCGAGCCCGCAACCCAGGCATGTTCCCTTGGTCGGGATCGAACCTGGGATCCTTCAGTCCACGGGCTGACACTCTATCCATTGAGCCAAGCCAGCTAGGGCTGATTTTTTTTTCCTTTATTTGCATCTTTGAGCCATAGTAGCCTTGTTTTGGTCAATGAACATATTTTATTCTCAGAGCATTTTTGCTACTGTTCTCACTGTCTTCAATGCCTTCCCTTGGTTCATCTATAACAGATCCCTTCCCATCTTTTAAACTTCTGCTCAAAGTCACCTTCTCAGAGAGGCTTTTCCTGGGGATCATATCCAAAGTTGCCCACCCTCTCCATCCCATCATCATGTTTACTATTCTTCTCTTAATACTGATCAACATCTGAAATAACTTTCTGACAAGGGTGTTCAATCAATTTTCATTTTTGTTCCTCTCCCCTCAGGCTACAATCTCCAGGAGGATTTTATTATCCTTCTATCCCCTGTACCTGGAACAGAGACTCTCAAATAGAAGATGCTCAATTAATATACGTTGAATTAGTTAATAAATAAGATGCACCTTTATGTGCATGGGAATATTTTTTGAACACAAGAACATCCTTAACTGGATATCTGTCTTAGTTAAGTCTGCTTTCAAAATGTAGTTTAAATAACAGAAACTTATTTCTCACAGTACTGAAGGCTGGGAAGGCTGAGATCAGGCTCAGCACAGGCCTCTCTACCTTGCTTGTGAGAAGGCTAAAAAGGGCTAATTCCAATGTAATCCTGATATTTGGGGGGCTAGCAATCTGAATCAATGCCTCAAGCTCAGTGTACATTCTTGATAACCTATAATTAAGTCATTACCTTCTTCCCAGAAACTAGTCTTGCAGAACCTGTTACAGAGGCCATAAAACTGTGAACAGTGCACTGTCCCGGAGGGAGGGTTATTAACACTGGCTCCAGGCCAGACCATCACATATGGCCTGGAGACCCCCAACACCTGGGGACCTACTTGCAAGGCCCTCAAAAAGGACCGGAAGCATAATTCATATTTGCGAGACAAAGACTCCAGGAAGATATAAAAGAGAAGCCCCCTGCATGTTACTTTACTCCGATTTGGAAAACTATTCCCTGAGTCTGCCAGCGTAAATAAATAGTGTCACTCCTTTTCTCTACAGCCTTGCTTCGTTTTTCTTTGGTCTTCTGCAACACTTGTTGATAGCTATCTTCTTGTGATCTCTCTTCCTCTTCTTAAAAAGCCACTCATCCTATCATAAAGGCCCCACCCTCATGACATCATCTAAATCTAATCAACTCCCAAAGGCACATCTACAAATACCATCACACTAGGGATTTGAGATTCAACATAATGAGCTTTAGGAGAACACAAACATGCGGTTTGTATCAGAGGCTACCTTTTCAATGATAGTGCTGCTTTTCACTCTTTCTATAAATCTAAATAACTATATATCTATAACTGTGCCTATAGATATATCAACATCTACCTGTATATCTGAGTTCCCTTCTTTAGAATCATCTGATGAGCTATTCAGTTATCTTCAATGTTTTAGAAGACATCCCACTCTTTTTTTTATCCTCAGCTGAGGATATGTTTATTGATTTTAGAGAAAGAGGGAGGGAGTGAGGAAGAGACAGGGAGAGAGAGAGAGAGAGAGAGAGAGAGAGAGAGAGAGAGAGAGAGAGAAACATCAGTTGGTTTCCTCTCATACATCATGGGATCAGGGATTGAACCCATAAACTTTTGGTGTAGGAGACAGTGCTCCAACCAACAGAGCCATCTCCCTCTCTTGATTTATGCCACTACTTTCTCAATGTCCAGCACATAGCTGCTGCATAGGTTTTCAAGCAAAACAAAATTCAGCTCTTTAATAATTATCATTTTGGAACTTCTTGAAAATTTAATGACAATTATGAAATAAGTGGAGTATTCTTTTATTGGCATTAATTTAAATTTCAGATCACCATCCTAGAGAAGGCACTGTTTCCTGGATCATAAAATGTTAAACCAAATGATTTGGTCCCTATCATTTTTGTAAGGGGAGTGACTTTTATGGGGTTAAAAATAGCTACTTCTCCAGGATCACCTTCCCTCTCTCCTTCCCTCCCTCTGCATTTCTTTCTTTCTCCATTTCCTTCTTTTCCTTTATCCCTCCCACCTCTGTATCGCTGCACCCCCTTTCTGAAACCCTGAAACCACTGTCTGAAATGAATGCACGTTCACAGTTCTCGATGGGAAAGTTATTGCGGAAAGCTCACTTTTCGAGGCAATTTTTAAAAGGAAATCCTTGCTTTCTCAACCCAAAATCACTCTCGCCAGGGGTACCTCGAGAATAAAGAAGTGATCACTGTGCTCCCAATTATGCAAGAGACTGTATTTTTACAAAGGAGCTTAGCTGGGGAATAAAAGTATTCTTTTTTACTGAGTTAAATGTTGTTGTTGCAAAATGGCTATGCTCTTTATGCTCTTTATTCAGGGGAAATATAGTTTCCCATGATAACTCCAGTAAATAACTACAGCTCCAGGAAAGGAGGTAAAACCTGCATGATTTAATACTATTCAACTGAGAGAGCACCCAGATTACAAAACACAAAGAGAACAAAACAAATGACAAGTGAATGAGGGAGCAAACAGGGTGGCATTTGGTTTCTGCTTTGTGCATGGAGGGACACCGACACTCAGAGACAAAATTCAAGTGTGTATTTTGATTGGAAACCTGGCAGCAAATCCAGCTGTATGGGCATTCTTGGGAAGGCAAAGAACTCATTCCAGCCTTGCCTCCATGTGGACACGTTTTTGCTTTGCCTCCCAAACCTCAAATGTGTCCCTGGTGCCATTTGGTAATGAATGCCCAGCACCGTGACAAGAAGGCCAAATAGCTTTGTTTGGTATCCACGGAGTTAGCAAAGAGATTAACAGGGTCTAAAGGAATAAAGAACATCTGGAAACACGGGCTTTGCATTTTCCTTTGGTCCTGGGTGTGTTTGAAAGCTGAGCATTGGGGATTGGACAACTGAATTTACTTTCACGTTGAAAAGTCTAGTACCCCTGTGACTCAAGCAGGCAAATAGGAGAAGACTGGTCGAGTCTCTACTGGCCACACTTACAGCCAAATGGTGACTGAGGTGTAATTTCTGTTTCAGGATGGCTAGTCTGAGTAGTATGTGGAGGGGGAAGTAGAAAGATAAAATTGTAAGGTTTCAGTTCTTTTTTAAAAATATGTTTTTATTAATTTTTAGAGGAAGAGGAAGGGAGAGGGACAGAGAGATCAAACAGAGACCTCAAAAGAACATTATCAATCTGCTGCCCTCTGCATGCCCCCTACTGGGCATCCAGCCCTCAACCCTGGCATGTGCCCTGACTGGGAATCAAACAGAGACCTCTTGGTTCCTAGGTCAAAGCTCAACAACTGAGCCATGCCAGCCAGGCTGTACGGCTTCATTTCATTCTAGCAAGAATAGATTGAGAATTTGATAATCACTGCTATAGGAGCTCTGGGGAACAAAATGAAGTCTTTTTCTTGTCCTGATTTGATTATGAGGGAGACCATTCATACAGGGGACAAAGGGATATACTAGAATGGGAAGTCTGTGTACCATTTCTCTCAATTTTGCTGTGAACCTAAAACTGCTCTAAAAAATATGCAGTCTTAATAAAAACAAGTAAGTAAATAATCTGTAATAATAAAAGTGTAATATGCTAATTAGACTGGGGCTGCGAGTGAAGCCCATGTCCCAGGTGCTGGAGGCAAGATGGTGCCTGCAGCCTGGGGAAAGGAAGGCCTACTCTTGCATGATTTTCATGCATCGGGCCTCTAGTTGTAGAATAAATGAATCAGTAAGGTAAATATAAAAGCTAACCAATTTAAAAAGGACAGAATTGTTCTGTCAAAAGGTAAAATGAGGCATATTAAAAATGTTAAGAGCTTATTTGAGCAAAAAATCTATTTGCATCAGCAGCATCCAATCTAGCAGTGAGAAGGGAGCTCTGAAAAGCTGCACAACATGAAACACTTTTACAGGCAGAAGGGAGCAGGAGCAATGTTACGCCAGCAAAAAGTGGGGTCGGGTTATCACCAAGTCACCTTCCTTTAGGGGCTGGCAGAGGCTGTAAGCCAGATGACCTAACCAGTCCTGATCAAGTGACTCCGAATCTACTGGTTTAAGGTCCCATTTCTATGGAAGCAGAAACCATATTAAGTCATCATTGGGTGATGTGGGGCTTAGCATAAGTGTCCATGTTGGTCCTGTTGTCTTGTTTTTAACAGTTCCAGTGGGTAGGCGCTAGAAGAAATGGAGTTTGGGCATGGCCCTAATTGCTGAAACAACTTTTGGTAAATTATAAGATTGATATCATAAAATGAATTAGCGTTTGGGAAAGAAAGAACAAGTGACCAGGCTGGTGGTTCTGTTTCTGTGGAACCGCGAGTGTTACTGATGTGCATTCTTTCTTTTATTTTCACGTGTCTCCCTGTTATGGCTGCAAATCTCCCCTGTGCTTATGATGCAAAACATTGTTTTTTAGAATTAGCCTGCATGTATGCATGCTGTCAGGCAAGCCTTCATAGGAATTATTTTCAGTAAAAGTGTTAGGCACTCCATCAAGTCACCCAATGATTTACTATGGTATTCAATGACTTGGATTTCAAAAGACAGGTGAGTGTGAGTAAAGAGAGGGTGATAAGCAGAGAAGCAGAGGGAGGAAAGACAAATGGCCCACATGGAAAGCGTACAGGCCAAGATGGGTGAACATGGACTCAGGACAACGAAGACAAGATTGAGAAAAATCTTTGATGTTCATGCTTCAAGCTCTTCCTTGGCCCCAGAAACCCATCAACGTTGCAGAAAGAGGGAGGAAAGATTTTAGCAGTGGTGCATGTGTAAGTGGGTCCTGGCAGATGTAGATTTTGACGAGAAGGAGAAGAAAGAATACAGGCGAACATTTAGCGAATGAGATCAGTCAGTGCATGAGAAGTGATTGTCTTACAAAAAGCCATTCTGCCACAGGAAGAAATATTTTTGGGGGGTTTCTGATTTGACTCCTGGCCATGTTGTCTGCAGGCAGAACATCATGCATGCTTAATTAGCTCTTGCTACACATTTGAGACTTATTGTCCCTGAAGCAAACAGTGACTCTGGGCCCTGCCTGGGGAGTAAGAGGCCTTCCCTCTCTCACCACAGGCGTGATGGGGACTTTTTGTCACAGCATCTGGCCTCCCAATCTGGGTGCTGGGATTCCCCCACGCATCTCTTCCTATAAGCCAGTGGTTCTCAATCTTCCTAATGCCGTGACCCTTTAATACAGTTTCTCATGTTGTGGTGACCCCCCAATTTCATTGTTATAAATTGAACATAATTAAAATATAGTTATTAATCACAAAAACAATATGTAATTATGTATGTGTTTTCCGATGGTCTTAGGTGACCCCTGTGAAAGGGCCGTTCGACCCCCAAAGGGGTCACGACCCACAGGTTGAGAACCGCGGGTTTAAGATATCTAGAAGACACAGCATCTGGCCTCCCAATCTGGGTGCTGGGATTCCCCCACGCATCTCTTCCTATAAGCCAGTGGTTCTCAATCTTCCTAATGCCGTGACCCTTTAATACAGTTTCTCATGTTGTGGTGACCCCCCAATTTCATTGTTATAAATTGAACATAATTAAAATATAGTTATTAATCACAAAAACAATATGTAATTATGTATGTGTTTTCCGATGGTCTTAGGTGACCCCTGTGAAAGGGCCGTTCGACCCCCAAAGGGTAGCGACCCACAGGTTGAGAACCGCTGCATAAGCCCCAGCAGATGAATCTCAACACTCTGGTAAAACAATGGACAATGTAGGTGTACCTATTGGATGCAAATGCCAGCCCTAACCACTCACCACCCACTAGTCGCTATTGTTTATAAATTCTGTCTGTGCAGATACATCCTTCAAAGTCCTCTTTAGCAACAACAAACAACAACAAAAAAGTATCACATGGTAAGATATTTTGACAGAGAGCCAGAGACCACATTCACATAACTTTTATTACAGTACATTGTTATAATTATTCTCTCATTGTTGTTGTTAATCTCTTACTGTGCCTAATTTATAAATTAAACTTTATCATACATATGTATGTATAAGACAAAACATAGTAGATACAGGATTCAGTTTTATCTGCAATTTCAGGCATCCACTAAGGGTCTAGGAATGTATCCTCCACAGACAAAAGGAGACTACTGTACTATCTGATCCTTCAGAAAAATAGTTTGCTGTCCCTGTTCTATTCTATTCTCCTTGTTATTGTAAAAGTCCTGGACTCATTCAACCAACACATATTTTGTCAAGATTTGGATGAAGAAGATTCCGGGGTATTCTCTCTAAGGTATTCTTGTGGGTCGTGCCTGGTTTCATTGTCTTTGACCTCATTCACAATTCTGTACATTGCAGAAGCCTGGTATTACTGCAAGTGAGTTTTAGCCATAGAAAAGCAAATGAATCGTATCCACTTGAATGCACTTGAGCTCTGCCCTATAGATATTGACCAGATTTGCTGCCAGGTCTGAGTCTACTTGCAAATTCATTTCAACATTCTTGGCTGCCTATAAATTACAGTATTTTTAATTTTCCTTTGAACTGGTTGTAACATCTTACTATTCTCTTTGTTAATTAATGAGATAAATATAAAATCTTTGACACATTCATTTCGCATTTTTGTGTATAAGCCATGATTTTATTTTATGTTTTTGAAAAAGGTGCCCTTAAGAATTTCTGTGGTAAATATATACACAACTAAAATCTTTTGCTGAGTCAGGATATAGAGGAGTAGGACTAAGAGGAAAGCCTTAACCTAGATTGCTTTAGTTTGTCTCCTGACCACGCTACTAATTAGGTGTTTATTTTTTATTTAATTTATTTATTTTTTAAAATATATTTTATTGATTTTTTACAGAGAGGAAGGGAAAGGGATAGTAAGTAAAAACATCGATGAGAGAAAAACAACCATCAGCTGCCCCCTGCACACTCCCTACTGGGGATGTGCCTGCAACCAAGGTACATGCCATTGACAGGAAAAGAACTTGGGACCCTTCAGTCCGCAGGCCGACGCTCTATCCACTGAGCCAAACCAGTTAGGACTAATTAGATGTCTAGAGTTAGGCACATCTCTTGACACCTCTGACTCCCCATTTTCTCTATAATATGGTTATTAGAACAATTCCTACCTCATATGGTTGTACAAGGACTAAGCGACATCACCCATGCACCACATCTAGTGTTCAGTAAACAATCTACCAACTTCGCTATTGTTGTCATTGTCATCATCAATTGAATTTTAACTCATCAGCTGAATGAAATTTTCAACCTCCACCTGGTGTTACCTTCTGCCAGCTGCTCGCATGCAGCCCCAGGGGCCTGGTTCAAGATCTCCTAAAGGCAGAGCCTGAGACAAGACCTGGAGCAGGAAGGTTTTGTAGAGATATCTGGAAAAAGGAATGAAGGTGCAGAGAGAGAGTGAGACGTTGAGGGACAAAAGAAGAAAAGGGGTGACTTTTTTCTTCCACGTGGGTACCACTGCGGCAAGCTGTAGCTCGGTCCTGCTGGGGATGTGCTGAGCACCAAGCTCAGAGTGGTCTTTCCAAAGACAGCAGGCTGGGACGTGAGCCATCAGCCCCCATTGCTCATTGATTTCAGGTGTCATCCAAGGACAGCAACTCCTCCATGATTTCAGGCTACCCAGACCGAGGGCTGAAACAAGCAGCTGTGGCTTTGGCTTAATCGTTGGGGCAAAATCAGGATCTCCGGGAGGGATTCTGTGCTAGACATGGGAACTGTCCATCACAGTGAACACATGGATACTCAGAGACAGGCCAAGGGGCTATGGCAGGGGCACAAACGTGTCTCTTATCCCCACCACTGACAGCAGATGACCAAGCCCCCTGACCAATCCCCTCTCACACCCAGCAGTATTCTCTGGGTCCCCGCATCCCTCAAGGGGCAGGAAGGATAAAGGGTGTATAGCACAAAGAGCTGTACCAGGAATCGCTGGATACGATAGGGTGAGCAAGTTAGCTCTTGAGTGGTGAGGCAACGATGTTTCCTCTCCATCTCTGCTCCAGAGACCTATCTGGCCCCAGGAGGGAGGTTTGCAGAGAAAGCAACTGAACTTTCTGATTTCCCCTATGAAAGGCTTCAGGGAGGGCTTTAGGGAAGGTGGGAGAGAGCCTGCCTCAACCTCCCCTGTAGCCAAAGCTGAAGGAGGGAGCTGGCGGGGCTCTCCAAGCCTTTGGGCGGCTTACAGAGGAGGAGGGGGGCAGGGTGTAACCTTATGTGATAGTTACTTTTTCTCTTATAACTTCTCAGGTTATCTGTTCCAAATCTGCATTTTAAATGCGTGACATTTGAAATTCACATGTAAGTAGAGTGGACTGCTGGTGCTGTAGCAGCTGCCGCAGATGAGCCAGTTACTAACACTCTGCTGGACCCTCCACGTGTGCTGCCTCCAAACTGCAACTAAAGCAGAACCAGGGGCAGTAAGAAGTTCAGCGGTTGCCAGGGATGGGGGAGGGTGGGCAAGGTGAACAGTTGGAGCCCAGTGGGTGCGGGCGGGGGGTTAAAGAAGGGAAAGTGTATAATACTGTAATAGTGGATGCATGATATTACAGATTTATCAAAATTCATGGAGCTTTACAACACAAAGAGTGAACCCTAATGTAAGCCAGGGAGTTTAGTCAGTAAGAACGTATCAAGATTGGCCCACACTAATGCAAGACCCTGATAACAGGGGACTCCCTCAGAGGACGTTGTACTTTCTGCTCCATTTTCTGTAAACCTAAGTCTGCACTAAAAAATCAAGACCATTGATGGAAAGAAACACTTTCTAACAGAGCCTCGCAGGTGGTCATGTTGCCTCCTTGTGACCGAGGAGAAAAGAACGGCTCTGGGCACCACGCTGCTTTACATGGCATTGTGGGGTTCATGTGGTTCTGAAAGTCATGTTCCTGCCCTGACGCCTCTCACCTGCCTCTTCACTGGCCTCCCGTCTCCCTGTTCAGCGCTGAGAGTTGCCTCTCTTTCTCACTGGCTTTCCCTCTCCGTTTTGACCTGGCCTGGTTCCCCTGGCCCCCTGCCAGCGGGCCTACAGTTTTCCAGGGGAGAACCAGCCCACAAACCTGAGGCTTTCTAATGAGCCTGTGAGGGGCCATCAATCCTACATCCCCGTTTCAATGAGCATCTCAGTGCTGTGATATATGGTCAGTAAGTGCTGCTGGTTTTTGAGAGCCTGGTCCAGGGGCAGCCCTGAGAACCCGGCTCATTCAGCTACCCTTTCGCTAATTTATAATTTAGCTGACACAACTCGCTGCTGGTTTATTTGTCTCAAATGAACGTCAACTAGTACAGAGGTGTTTGGGAGCTCAATGAACTAAATCATCACGTGACTTAGTTAGATCTCACTGGAATACAATACCTTCCCTTTTCCCACTTTTTATTTTTTAACATTTCACCAAGAGCCTCCCTCCTGATCCTGACACTTCTACCCCCTCTCTCAGTCCTCTACCTCAAAATAATTTACTCTGGATAGAGCAGCAGAGCTAGGAATATCATGCTCCAAATATATAAATAATAATGAGAACCTTTAATAAAATCCGACATAAGTTATGCAGCAGACATCAATTACAATGGATTTTAAAGGTTTTGATCTAGAACCCGGGTGGTGTTACATTTAGACTAATAACTGTAACCATGATTTATGTGTTTGCCACCAAAATGGTTTCAGTGCCTCGATATATGTCCAAAGTAAAATTTATAGTCTGCTACAGAATGTATAAATAATGAACAGCCATATGTCATCACACATTTAAAAATGTGACTCCTTCAGCAACGGCAATGGGGTAAAATGAATTAAAATCTTAAGTTCATCAGGAATCAACTTATTTGGGAGCATTTCAAGGAATGTGCGCACATGCAAACACTGATTTAATATATATATTTTTTCTGGGTCAAAGAAAAATGGCTGTTGTAAAAATGACAAACACTCCTGGGAAACCTCGGGAGTCATCAAATTAAACAGCCGCGTGAGAGAGAAGGAGGACTGGTTTGACTGTAGACAGAAAGATGTTAGGAAAAATTTTCCTGACTCTGCTGTGACCTCAAGTTATTATGAAGGCCTTTAAAAGGGCCAAAGTAAGTGAAAGAAATTGATGGTGGCGTTCCAGCCTACAGTGTCCCGTGAAGTTCATACAAGATTTATGGAGACTGGAGAGTTGCCACTGATGAAAGCTGAAAGCCTGTTCACTTAGGTTGGGTCCTCCTGCAGTGGTAACCGCTTTGAGGCTCAGCCTCTTCCTCTAAAAATGGGATGAATAAGCTCCATTAGACATAGGTGCTGGGAAGAGTGAAAATTAATAATTAAGGTTGTGAACGAAACTAGTACAGAGGTGCTGGCACAAGCAGTTGGTGCCCAGTACATGTTAATTCTGGTCTCTTCTGTCTGGCTCCCTCAGTGGATGGTAAGTTGTTGGAGGTATGAGCCATCTCTTATTCACGTTTCTATGCGTGATGCCTACAACAGGGCTGGTGGTTAGCAAACATGACTGCTTCCTTGCAGAATGAACCAAGCAATCAATGAAGTTGTTTCCATGGCTGTAATAGCCACTGTGGAAGTCCAGATGTTGGGAAGAGTTATGCGGCAAGAACATGGTGCATATTTGAGATTGTTGCAGAAAATTAAAATGGCCTCATTAAAAAATATGTACAAAAGTATACAAAGCTTGCCTCCTTCAGCTCTGAGACATTGTCACAGTTCAAGCTTGGACAATCAAAATCTTCTTTTAAAATGATTCCTCACCCCCGTGGGTTCCAAATATACTGATGAGAATGTACTCTTTCTTCCTTATTCCAACTCTCATGAATACATGAGTCTAAAGCAGGGGTGGGCAAACTTTTTGACTCGAGGGCCACAATGGGTTCTTAAACTGGACCGGAGGGCCGGAACAAAAGCATGGATGGAGTGTTTGTGTGAACTAATATAAATTCAAAGTAAACATCATTACATAAAAGGGTATGGTCTCTTTTTTTCAATAGTTTTATTCATTTCAAATGGGCCGGATCCGGCCCGCGGGCCGTAGTTTGCCCACGGCTGGCCAAAAGTGAAAAGATTTAGTAATGACTATTGGGAGGGGTCTGGTGCTGAGGCTCCCCACTAAATGCAGTCTCCAACTGCTGTGTTTTGTGGTCTTCTCTTGATTTTAATGGTTTCTATTACTTTCTTTAAATTTAGCTTCCAAATCCCACTGCTGTCAGGTCTTCACTTGCATTTGTTCTCTTAATTGCTATTCAGAACTGGAAACCTGGTAGGTGTTTCAGGTATCTGTCACCACACAGCAAAATATTCCATAGGCATTGGTTCAAAACAATTCATTCATATCTCCCATGGTTCTGCATGTTGACTGGGATGGATGACTTTCACTTGGGTGTCTCCTGTGCTTCTAATCAGGTGGCAGCTGGGGCTACCTTGCCTGATGGTTCAACTGCACTAGACCTCCAACATAGCTTGTCACGTGGATGAAAACTGCGGCTGGCTGTCAGCCGGATGCTCAGCTGGGCTTACGGACAGGAGCACCAACACATGGCTTCTCCTGGTGGCTTGGGCTTCCCACGGCTGGGTCCTCAGGAAGAACAGCCCACTAGCCAACAGCCCAAAGGATCCAGGTGGGAGCTGTAAGGCTTTTTATGGCCTACCCTGCACCACTTCTGCTTCATTCTATTGGTCTAATATGGAAGGACACAATACAAGGCTGCAAGGTGGGTCACTGGAGGGTCATTTTTGGAGACTGACTACATAACTTGTTAAAATTTAATCTAGATATTGAATGGGAGCTTATCAATAACTTCTGCGG
This sequence comes from Myotis davidii, assembly GCF_000327345.1. Lineage (NCBI taxonomy): Eukaryota > Metazoa > Chordata > Mammalia > Chiroptera > Vespertilionidae > Myotis > Myotis davidii. Next base: position 838,242 of record NW_006290541.1, read on the forward strand.
GGGATTTCCTCCATTTCAATGCATAGAATTATGGCTTTCCTTTTGACTTCAAAGACTTTTGCTCTCACCCCTTACCTTCTGATTATTTGTCTATCAAGATTGCCATTTACATGATATCTGGGCAAGGGGGGTTCGGCAGCATTTTGAAGTGAATTGACCGTTAGATAAAAGTTATTCATGTATGTTATATATTCCCTGTTGCAAGGAACTCTTTACTCCATTGGCTTCACAATCTCAGCTTGTTCACTTTCTTCCATTTATTTCCATGTTGGGAATTAATTTTTGCTGGCTCAAGTCACGTTATTTTTTTATAAGTTAGCATTTGGATTAGCGTATGCTTATGTCTGTTTTGTGCATGAGAATTAGAGGAAGATAAAAGAGCACTTCATTTAGGTATTTTTCTAAGCCTTTATCTTCATAGGACCAAATAACTCCTCAGTGTAGTACAAGAAAGAAATATCTTTCACAAAGGCAATTTTAGGTTCTGTAAATCATAGATAAATGGAAAGAACCCAAGATTTAGGGAATCTGTACCATACTTCATTTAAATAACTCTCTATTTTAAAATCATCCCCTTATTTCCTTCTCTTCTGTAGCTAAATCTCTGTGCCCATCCACAATCAATTCCTAAGTATAGATTCCCTTTGTTCATTTCTGTCTTGGCCTCATCCACTGAACAGTCAACACCCACATGGTTTGTAACCTCTCTTTCCTTCTACAAACTATATGGTTTTTATCTTGCTTTTTAGAATTATGCAGCATAGCACAAACATCGCAAACCATCCAGTTGGCTGATGTGATTCCCACGGAGGCAGGGCTGTCCCTACTTGCTCCTTGTCCTCCTCAGCTTCAGCATTGGTTTAAAATTAAAATCAGGTTAAAATCACACTGAGTCTTCTTCACACTTCAACAAGCAGCTTGACTGACTGAGTGGCACAGTGAAGAAAATGCCTGCTTTGAGTCTGGATAGGTCTGCATTTACAGCCCAGCGCAGTCACTTTAAGCTTTGTTGCATTGGGATAGATACCCCCATTCACTGGGCCTTTGGTTTCTTTATCTGTGTAATGAGAGGAATAAACCCTCTCTCCAAACGTGATCAAGAAGTTTTTAAAAAAAACCTGTACATTCAGGTGCCTCGTTTTGTGCCTGTAGGTGCTTCTGGTCTTGTTGACTAGGTAGGCACCCATATTCATCAAAGTCCCAGCAGGGGAAAGATACATAATCAAACTGAGTGATTTGGGGAGCATTTGAAAAAGGGTCTAGTTACCAAAATCAGGGTAGGTTTAGGGAATGCTGCAAAGGATAGTGCAGTGTTGGGGTAGGGAACTAGTAATAGTGTGAAGGGGCAGGGTGATGCCTGAACATGATCTATGACCTTCAGGTCTATGGCTGCAGTGAATGACCTGGAAAGGGGATCCAGGAGACTGGAGGATCCAGGACACTGAGGGATCCAGCTGCCTTCATCTCTGTCCCTACAGTTCTGCGGGAGCCTCCCATTCAATGAACCAACTCTGATGCCCAATGGGAATGTTACCTGTGGTCCACACACAGCAGGAGGAAGAGGGGTGAGGGATGAGAATAAACCTAGACATGTGAACAGAAGATATTTAGCACAGCTCCCTACTCTCAAAAGCCAATATCTTCAATCACCTTGAACTGAACCATCGCCAGAATCAGGTTACACTACAGGCTGAGGGTTTGGGCTCATGAGAATGGCTGCCTTCACCATTTCTTCTTAATCTGATGTCCACCATGCCTTGAGGTCCCAAGAACACGCTGCAGACATCTGGGAGTTATTAAGGAAAAATTAACTTCTGTCTTGATGACAATCTGAATAAAATAAGAACATAGTATGGATCACCTCATAATTCCACACAATTTTTTTGTGTCTCCACTCAAGTTTGGCCCCAATTGCAGTATGATATGTTGTAGGGATGAAGGTTTGCAGTGAATGGGAGAGTGAGTGTGTTCATGGCACACAATGGTATAGGAAGACACAATTGCATATGCCTCACTCCAGAATCCAAGGTCACGACCTCCTGTGAGTGGACGTGTTTCATGCACATCATCTTTGTTTGCACTAACATTGCAATGGTTCACAAGCAGTGCCCTGAGAGACAGTTTTTGTTTCCTGACTCCGGCAATAATAGGATTGTGTGTCCATTTAATTCAGGTTTTAAAAAGTCGCACTTGGAGAAGTGAATGAGTCAGCTTTATGAAAAATCAAGTGGCCCCTCATGAGTCGATTTCAGTCAAAAGCAGAATTTTCAGTTACGTGTGGTGTCCTTATGACTTGATCATTGCAAACTAGCAAATAAAGATTCGGGAGACGGTAATGTCACTGTGCATGTATTAGGGAGTGGAAGTGTTCTTTATTACTATCACTGAGATCAAACACGAAGAGAGATTAAAAGTAGAATGGTACCTGAGGCTATGGTTTTCCATGACTTGAACCTACAGTGACAACTTATTTCTAAAAACCCCTCACTTTAAATGAATAAGACTAATTTGGATTTTGTTGGTATTAGAGATTGTGTGCATTCAAGTTGTAAAATAAAATTATTTTTAAAGTTGTATAAGGGGTACAAGCATGAGAGTGTATGCCTAGGGTTAGGGTTCTAGTTAGTGGTCGCTCATGTTCAGTGCCTGTAGAATTAGAGATATAAAAATAATTCATCGTCACTGAAGACTCTCATTTTTTTCCTCTCCAAGTTATCTCAACAATACTAAAGTTCAGAGACTGCTGTCAGTTCTTTATCTTTTGGGCTGGTTTCAGCAATGATCTTCAAAAGTAATATTGTGGCACCAGGTTCCTGATGCCGGGAAGGCAGGATCAGTCCCTGACAGAGCCCCTAGATACACACAAAACTCAGCCACCTCCTGCTTAGCCAACCCTGCTCCCAGCACCAAAGTCCCTTTCATGGGGAAGGAGGTTCACTTTCATCCTTTGGAAAGTGACAGCCTGCACGGCTTCCCACATGGGGAGATGTAAACATAAAGAAAACTCAACTTGTTCCTGAGTGGAGTTGTCAGCCTAGGGACCCTCTTCTTAAGCACGCTGTCCGGCATTATTGGGAAGTTATCTAAAGTGTCACAGAAAACATTATTGATTTCTTAGTCTGTTTTGTCAACTAGTCAATAAACCTTGCTTTTTCCTAGATTTTCTTTTTTTCTAGCTCCCTGCCTCTCAGCTTGTTGGAGTTCCTATCATCTCGCCCTTCTCCTTGTTTCTTTCTCTCTTTCTTCTGTCTCTCTTTCTCCTGCTGTCTTCCTGTCTCCTTCCTCTTCCCCACATTTCGACACCTCCTTCCCTGTAGTGGCGATAAGCCCTTACAAAACCTTCTCATTCATTCCGACTTAGCTAAATCAGATCCACGATCATTTCTCCATGTGACTCTTTTTATTTAAGATGCAATAAGGTTGATGTTTATGTAGCAACACTACCTTTGAGGCTGGGAGGGATGTTCCAGGCATTCATGGCTCACCATGCTGTGTGTTGCCCAGGACAGCAGAGCTTTCCTGTTCCTAACCATTCTCTCTTGTATGAATGATTATAATAAGCCATTAGCACATTTCACCATATTCCAAGCTTCTTCCTAAAACCCAGAAGGATTCTGGGATCATACTTCAATGGAACTCTCTCTCCACCAGACTCTGTTTTGTCTGCTTGACAATAGTAACTTGTCTCATTCCCACAACAACTCTGTGAGGTAGACTGTTATTATCACCATTTTATAGGTGAGGAAACCGAGGCTCTGAGGAGGTATCCCTTCCATTCCTCTGCTGTGGAGAAAGGCCTGATGCTAAAAGGTCTCAGACAAATACTTTATCATCAACTATTTCGTTTTCTTCAGAAGAGACTTCACCCACAGAAAGTGCCCAAAACAGTGCTGATGCCTATCATGAGTGTCTCACAGTTGGGTGTGGTTACCATCCACCCAGTGTGCCCAGGGGCACCATAGCCCTTAACCTTCCCCAAACCAACCAGCCAACTATGACACCCTCTCTTACATTTTCAATCTCTCTCTTTCCCCATATTTTCCTCTTAGTTCTACAAACGTACTCAAGTCTCTAATTATACTCTCTCTTCTTTTCCTTCCTACTCCCTCATTCCCAACTGACCATCATGTATTAGTTAGGATGGGCTAAGCTTTGCTGCAGAAACAATCCTATATAATAAAAAGCTAATATACAAATGGTCATCACGCCCTCGTGCCCTTGCACTAGGGCCAAGGGACCTGAGGCCAAGCTGGAGGAACTGAGGCCACATCCCCAGCCCCAGTGCAGGGGCAAGGGGACCTGAGGCCATGCCCCCTACCCCGGCGCTGGGCTGGGGGACCTGAGGCTGAACTGAGGGACCTGAGGCTGCAACCCCCACCCAGTGGGGCATGTCGGGGGACCTGAGGCTGCGCCCCTTGCCCTGTGGGGATTGACGGGGTGGGGCTAGCCAGGTCTGGGTCTTGCGTGATTTCAAGGTGCACGCGGGTAGGCGGGGATTTGACTCTGGGTCCCGCAGCATGCCCCTGACTCTGACAGGAGGGAGATTTTCATATGTATTTTACTAATTTTCTTTCATCTCTGACACTTCTATTATAGAGGAAGGGAAAATAGCAATATTAAAATATTTCCTCTAATTAATTCCCTTTTAATGTGCACGAATTTCATGCACTGGGCCACTAGTATTAGTATAATAGTCTTGTGGCTTATCACAACAAAGGTTATTTCTTGCTCATGCTAGAGGTCCACCTGGGTCACCTGGGGCTCTGCTCATTCTAGTTGTTCAGGGAGAGAGGCTGATGGAGACTCCATGCTAACCAATGCTTCACTGATGATGGTGGCAGAGAGGAGGGGACAAGGTGATGACCTGCCCCTCCTTTTCTCCTTTCTTCCCCTCAGCCATTTTTAAGTGTAGTTAGATAGCTAAATATATTCACATTGTTGTGCAGCTAACTATCCATGTACTGCTTACAGAGTAAAAATGATGGTAGTCATTTTTTCTCTCATGTTTCAGATTCAAAGAAAATAATCCAAGGTAAAAAGGTGTTACTTTCTCAAGCCAAAGAATCAGAAAAATGTCAAGGTCCTAGTGTTTCTGTGCATTTTCTCTTTAATTATGTAACGGAGTATACTATCAGACATCTGTGAACCAATAAGAGCTAAGTGTGAATTACTGTATTCACATAATAGATTTTACCACACATTTATATTAACTTACAATCTATAGTAATAAAATCATAATATGCTAATTAGATCGGACAACCAAATGACCTTCTGGACGTCCTTCCGGATGTTCTTCTGGATGACCTTCCAATGAAGCCAGTGCTGCAAGGGCCGAGGCAAGTCGCTACGGCTTCGAGGGCTAATCCCCTTGCATGAATTTCGTGCATCAGGCCTCTAGTATCTATATAACAGAATATTTGCTGTTTAGTATTTCAAATGTCTTCTAAAGAAAGATGATGGGAAATGGAAGAGCTTTTATTTTCCAGGGTATTTTAATGCGTTTGGAATTAAGATTTGCAGCTAAAAAATGATTTGTTGAATTTCTCTCTTCCCTCTCTCTCCATTCTTTATCTCTTCTCCCCCCTTTCCTCCCTACTCACAAATATGTATTGAGCCTTTAGTATGCTAAAATATGAGTTCTTAGAAGTGTTGGGAATAAAATAGTGAATCAAGCGAACAAGGATCTCAAAAAACCTGCATTTTTCATGGGGAAAGAAAAGTAAATTATGAAGCTTAAAATGCAGGAGAATATCTCTCTCTCTCTCTCTCTCTCTCTCTCGCTCTCTCTCTCTCTCTCTCTCTCTCTCTCTCTCTCCCTCTCTCTCCCTAATATGCAAATAGACCAAATGGCAGAACAACCGAACAATCAAACAATTGAACAACCGGTCTCTATGATGTGTGTTGACCACCAGGGGCATTGGCTGCAGCTGGATGGTGGAGCAGGTGAGTGGTGGCACCAGACCAAGGCAGAGTGCCAGTCACTGTCATTGAGGTGAGCCTCTGGTGGTTACTGAAAATTATTTGCTCCCGTGCACTGTGGTCTCTCCAGCACTCACACCTGCTTCCAGTGCCAGCCCAGTTCACACCTGCTTCCAGCACCTGGCCCCAGCCCCATCGCTCAGCGCCATCAGTGGGTGCGAGTGGCAGCTGCCGGCCCTGATTGCCCCTCAGGGCTTATCCACCTCCCCCTGCTCCTGAGGGACAATCAGGGCAACAGCTGCCATTCACACCCATTGACAGCACTGGCCCCGCTGGCACCTTCTGCTGGCATTAGCCCCAATCACTCTGCTCTGTCATTGGGTACAAGCGGGGCCGAGGACAGCACCGTCAGTGCATGGGAGAGATGGTGGCAGGAGTGGGGCTGCCAGCAGACAGGGAATCAAAGCCATGCCGGGAGGGGCTGGGCAGGGGCATGGAGGATGAGCCGAGACCCACCCCTGTGCTCACAGCAGCCTTGTGGCTCACAGTTCCTTTCAAGGTGCATGAATTCATACACTGGGCCCCTAGTCTAATAGAAGAGAAAATGAAACAGGAAAGTGAGGCAGAGGGTGACCAAGTGGCAAAGGAGAGTCTTTCCAAGGAGATACCACTTGAGCTGAGATTTACTGAAAACAGGGTCTAAGAAGAGCAGCATTTTAAGCAAAGGATGGAACAGACGGGGAGGTGGGGTTGAATCTGATGCATTTGGAAAGCAGAGGGGAAGGTCAGCATGGAGGAGAGTGGTAAGGGAGGGAGTGGGCACACCAAGAAAACTTTTGCTCCCAGGTCTTAAAAATATTGTTTGTGTGAAGAGTGAAAGCTGATCACCTGGCCATCCTGATTGAAATTCCCTAAAACTAACAAATCATTCCTAAAAAGGAGGGAACAGTTAAAAGTCTGGCTTTTTCCTAGGGTGGCCTCTTTCAAACACTTTTCTCCACTTGCAAGCTATAGTGGAAGGTGAATTCTTTGGTTCACCCACATGGAATACGGAGATGAGAACTGATGATGTTGTGGAGGGCTGGGAGCGGGGATCTGAAGCAGGAAATACTTTTACTCTCATACTGATTATGAGCATCACTTTGTGAGTCCAGACTCTGAGCCTGGATTCAGCAAGTACAAGTTTATTCACAGGAATAACAAAGGAGCTGGAATCTAGACCATCTTGGAAGATCCAATATAAGTGACAATGTGTTTAAAAATGAGCCCTTGTTAAAATGCCTTTTAAAATTGTGGTTTATTATAAAAAGAAACATGTTTATTGTAGCCTGAAGCAGAAAATGATAAGAAAACACATCCCATCTAGATATAATTAGTAATAGCTCCTTTGGGTAATCCTCTCCAATGCATGTTATATTATCTTTTTTTCCCCTCAAAATTAGATTATACTTTATATAGTAATTCATTTTTGCATTCATTCAACAAATATTGACTCAGCCCCTACGGTGAGTCAGATGCTTAGGATACAGACTTGAACGAGACTGATATTACCACTGAGCTCATGGGGAAATGAAATATGGGAGACATCTTTTAAAAATATATTTTTAGAAATCCAGAAGACTCTCAGTTTTATAGTGGCAAAGTAAAAATATTCACTCTCCTCTCAGATATCACCCCAAAACAGCAAACAGAGAAACGGGGATGCATACTCCATTTTTTAAGAAACCAGGAAAAACCTTTAGCTCATAAAGGTTAGGGGTATAACATGTCATTTCTCACTGTTACATCACTGGGTGGTGTTGACCACCACTCTGCTTGGCCAGACTACAATTCCTTCTTCTACAGACTGTTAAAATCTTCTATTCACTTAAGTCTCTTTCAATACCTTTATTCCTATGAGTCCTTAATTTAATTTATTTCTTTCATCTCATTTGAAAGCATTTCCAGAGAAAAACCCAATGCACATATGGCCAACCACCTGTTTAACCAGTAGATCCAACATAGTGTTTCAAATAAAATAAATATAATATTGTAATTGCACTAGAGTACAACAATAATTCCTTAACATCATCAAATATCTCAGCACTGTTCAAATTTCCCCAATTATAGCCTAATGCGTTTTTGTTTTTCTTTCTAGCCATAGAGCTTTTAATCTGCTCTTTAAATTTAACAGTGTTTCAGGAATATAGTCCTGTGCCAATAATTATGAGTTCATCGCCATCCTAATGAAAGGACAGTAGTTGGTGTATAGATAAACCATAAGCGATGTCGCTGTTTGCTATTTTGTTACTTCAAATAAAACCATCATGCAGTGTGGGTAGGTAAATGTTTTTGCCCATTTACGTCCTTAAGTGCTATTTATGTAAGCATCCATTATTCACCGAGGAATGTATACACGTTAAAGGTGTTAGGCAGGTCTGACCTAAGTAGCATTATTATCAGCATTTTGGTTTTTCTTGACCTACTTCAAAGATAGAAAATGTCATCTCATTTTGTTTAATTTGTATACGCTTCTTAATGAGGCTGACCATTGGCCATTTGCATTTTTTTTTTTTTTTTTTTTTTTTTTACCAATTTTCTTCCTACCCGGGTTTTATCTTTGGACCTACTGGCTTGAGTGCTACTTTTATTGTAAACTCTTCACTTGGGGGAATAAAGCTAGAAAAGGACATGGTGGAACTACAGCCCTCTGTGGGTAGGTGGGCGGAGCTTATAGAAATGAGTTCCCTGTCACTACCAGTATTCAAGGAGACGCCTTGATCCTTGGATAGACATGTCATAGGACAGATTCAAGACTGAAATGTGAGAATGAACCAGTCAATTGTGAGGGTTCTTGAAATCTTAAGACCTTTCTGTTCAATTAAAGAGATGGGTTTAAAAAACTAGTTACATAATTCCTCAAAAACCTCAAAATTATAGAAGGACTTTTATTGTACAAAGGATGGGTCCTTATAGTACTAGTCACAATCTTGCCTGGGTTTCAAACCAAAATGACAATAAATGTTAAGCACTTAAACAACAACAACAACAACAAACAACAATTCACTGTATTCTATCTCACTGATCATGAAGATTGTTCTAATTAAGAGAGGTAGATGTGGGGGGAAGGAAGGAGAGAGAGAGGAAGAAGGAAGAAGAAAAAGGAGGAGGAGGCAGAGGAAGAGGAGGAAGGGCGGGAGGGAGAGAAAAGAAGAAAACGCTTCATTAACTCTAGTGTTGGCTGGAGTCACTGGATATAAACTCGAATTTAGTGTTTTTAGTTAAAGCTCCCTTTACCTCCCTTCGTTTTCTTTTCAGTGGCTGGTTTCTTTAGCCTCTGAAAATATTTACCTGGAATAGGTATCAGGTTTTCTTGTCAGCTGAGTGCCATTGTTAAATTTCAAGGTTCAGAACCAAACAAGGACAGCTTCATAGCCTCAAGAATTAAAACCCTCTCAAGGGTGACTTTCCAGGGCACTCCTCAGAACATCAGCGAGAAAGCCTCCGAGGGGTAGCCTCTGTTCACCAGCTGCTCTACCTACTTTTCAGAGTATGTTCACCTTCCTGATACCCCTTCCTGAAGGCAGGCTGCATGTCGCCATTTATAAATGGTGTCACTGAATTTGTGGTTGATTCTGCTACTTTGCAGTACTAGCGTGATTTTATCCTAGTACCTGGACTTCCGGCGATTCCATTCCCCTCAGAGAATGCTCAAGCACATGTTATCAGTCGGGATCATCATGTCTACTTTGCTAATCTAGCAGGGATTTTAGGAGCGCGATTAGGTTTGAATGCTATGAACCTAATAGTGATTAACCTTATTCCTGATGGAGAAAAACAACCAAATATAACACGTGGCTCCATTAGCTGTGCTTGCAGGACAGATTCACGGAGGAACATGGCACATTCAGGGGTTAATTTCTGACTCCTGTTTTAGGACAAGGTAGACTGAGAATACTTTGACAGCTTATCTATAGCATATAATAGCTTCTAAAGAAAATCATGGAAGGATTTTATTCTCTGAGTACACCAAAATGCTATTTTTGTAAAAATAAAATCTCCAGGGGGAATTTTTAAAAATTAGGTGACACATGTCTCCAACAGTCTTCATCTGGTAACTATTTGGCATTATCTGATTGGTCATGGAGGGAGTCCCTTTCTAAATTCCCATGTAGAAATATGGTTCACTTAAAGCAGTGGTTCTCAACCTTCCTAATGCCGCGACCCTTTAATACAGTTCCTCATGTTGGTGACCCCCAACCATAAAATTATTTTCGTTGCTACTTCATAACTGCAATTTTGCTAGTGTTATGAATCATAATGTAAATATCTGATATGCAGGATGTATGTTCATTGTTACAAATTGAACATAATTAAAGTATAGTGATTAATCACAGAAACAATATGTAATTATATATGTGTTTTCCGTTGGTCTTAGGCAACCCCTGTGAAAGGGTCTTTAGACCCCCAAAGGGGTCACGACCCACAGGTTGAGACCCGCTGACTTAAAGGTAACTGATCCCCAAAGGCACTCATCTGCCTGCTCATCATGGACTATCTGTACCCCTGCTGGTGGTGAAATGCAGGATTTTATCCTTAACCAGAATCTTGCTCTTCCGTTCAGAGGAAACTAAGTCATTCCATAGTTTCCTGTCTACTTCTAGGTGGGTGGGGCAAGAGAGAAAAATGAAATTGTGACCTTTCTAGTGTGATGGGCAATCGTTGGCTCCAGGAAGTCTGAAGTAGATAGAACTGTCTCAATTTAGAAACTCCTAAAAGCAGACTCTAGGAAAAAATTCAAGTACAAGTAGGATAGTTGGGAGATGAAAAATGTATCAGCCAACAGACAGCCAATGAGGAACTAAGATAGACAAAGGAAGTTAGACAAGAAAGGATGTATTACCAAGTCATTTACCACTGTGGTTCCTGGAGATTACTCACCCTGGAACTCCCTGGCCGTTGGTATAGGACACACATCTCCATACCACTCCATTTGAGAGGCAAGGCTTAGGTCTTCATGCACCAACTCCCTCCTACCAGTGGTTGAGGATACTTGGGAGCAGGGAAAACTCCCCAAGTCTTCACCTCTGCCATCCAGTGGGCAGTGTGGGTGACTGTGGCTGAAGAAAGCCCTCAGGCAGTCAAAGGCACATGCTTGCACTTGGGAGGCTGGGCAGTTTTCCCGGATGCATTAAAGGTGAAGGAATGTGGGTAGGACATCAACGTGTGCTCCAAGGGTGAACTTTTGCCTTTTCCCAGGAGAGATCTTACTTGGCCTTTAGATCTGAAGCATATCTATCCCTTCTCTTGGCATCTGTTTCCTCATCTTACATGGGGGGTGAGGGTGCTGGATGAGGGGGCATTGGAGGGAAATTAAATGGAATCTTGCTCTATGTCTCAGAAGCTTGGCTGTGCTTGTGTATCACACACCCGGCAATTGCTTTAGAAACTTGCATCTCCAATTGTTGGCTAACTTTGAAGCTCCTTCCTCGCATTCTTGATTGGGATCTGAGACTCATTGCTATCTCTCCCTAGATTAAAGCTCCTGGTGCTTTCTGCAGCCTCGTGAAATTGCTCTTAAAAGCAGCAAGATGAGCATCAAATTATTTTGCCACATAGCATGATTTTTTTTCAGATGCAATCACCAGTTTAATCATGTTCGTGTTTGTAAAAGAAGTGCTTTGGGTGGGTAGTGCACTTTAAGAAATTTGGGGAAAGATAAACCCAAATAGAAATATATTATCTCAGCCCTCAGCTGTGTTGTGTTTTATTATTGTTACGTTAGCATTGCTGGTTATCTGCCTTGTAACTCACCTGTAAAAGTGGAGACAACAAAGTTGAAAATCAAAGTTAAGTGTTACATTTACTTTGAAGCTTCTGTGAACTTACCATGCCCCCAGCCCAGGGTGGCAACTGACTCTTTGAAAACATTAGCAGTGCTGCCTCACCCAGTTTCATTGGATCTTGCCAGTATCCTAGCCACCATCTGTATCAAGGGAAGAGAATCTTAACTGCATTCATAACCTGACTCTTATTAGACGATGCCCAATCTTGTTATTTGACCAACTACTTATTCTTTGGGCTCTTTGTCACTCACATGTTCACCAAAGGAAAGAGAAAAAAAAAACATAAAAGCTATAGTTTATCTTCAAGACAAAGATATATATATTACTATATGTATTACACCTAACCTAATGGATATCTCTTATTGAAACGGAATTTTTGGACTGGAACCCAGAAACTTTGTCTATCGGAGTCAAAGAATGAATCCACGGACAGAAGATGGTATAGCAAAGGTGGAGATTTATTAAAGAACAAGTACAGGCCAAAACCGGTTTGGCTCAGTGGATAGAGCGTCGGCCTGCGGACTGAAGGGTCCCGGGTTCGATTCCGGTCAAGGGCATGCACCTTGGTTGCGGGCATATCCCCAGTGGGAGATGTGCAGGAGGCAGCTGATCGATGTTTCTCTCTCATCAATGTTTCTAACTCTCTATCTCTCTCCCTTCCTCTCTGTAAAAAAATCAATAAAATATATTTTAAAAAAAAGAACAAGTACAGATTCCCATGTAGGAAAGGTGAAGAGTCCCACAGAACTGACTCCCATGGGGGAAGGGGGATAGGGTCCCACTGAGTTCCTTTTTCCTATGGCTTATAAAGGCTACAGATCCTTGTGCCTTGGTATCCCCTCTGATTGGTCGCTATTCTCTTGGACTGGTTACTATAGTAACTCCTGGGCTCAAAGGTCAAACCTCACAAGGGACATGGGAGGTGCTCCCCGCCCCACACTTTTCTTATTATTTTCCTATTCCCTTTGGGCTTTCTTCTCCTTCTGGATGAAGGGCTTCCTTCTCTTTGTTTTGTAAATATAGACCTTTTGCTGTTCCCAGCTCCCCTCATTCTATGGAAATGTACCTGTTGCAACTTTTCAACTCCCCTATTCTATGGAAATATACCTTCTGCTGCTCTGCATCCCTGTGTTTCTTCCACAGGCCCCTTAATTTCTAAAATTTCCTAAAACCTGTCTTTTTCACCCCCCAAAATTGCTGTTTCATTATGGTAGATATAATACATTCATTAGCAGAGATGCATGCTATCCACTAATGGGATTAAGACTGTCACACACTGCATTGTCTTCTTTTGCCATTTGCTTAATCCATACATTATTGAGTTCAACACCTAGCCCCCTGGCCTGTAGCTGAGAAAGGACATCCAGAGGTTGATGCTATGCCATGGTGGGGAGTTGACAATGACTATATCCATAATCCTGGCAACTAAAATAATCACTCAGATTGAGCAATTTATAATTTTTCTTGAACTGGAAGACTATCACTTAAACTGTTCCTAGCAATTGTTCGGCCCAAGCACATGATAGAACTGTTGGCAGAATGAAGCAGGCTGGTTTGCTGGACTTTAGGAGGAAGGAGAAGTTTGGGACTGGCCGCTGCTATTTTGGCATCACTCAAACTCACAAAAAAGCAGGGGAAGAAAGAGATTAATATGATCCAGGAGAATGTATGTTTGAACAAAAACACCTTCCTTTATCTTTCTTTTTTTAAAAAAATATATTTTATTGGTTTTTTTACAGAGAGTAAGGGAGAGAGATAGAGTTAGAAACATCGATGAGAGAGAAACATCGACCAGCTGCCTCCTGCACACCTCCTACTGGGGATGTGCCCGCAACCCAGGTACATGCCCTCGACCGGAATCGAACCTGGGACCTTTCAGTCTGCAGGCCGACGCTCTATCCACTGAGCCAAACCGGTTTCGGCCTTCCTTTATCTTTCTGATCCAAAGAGGCAATCAATGCCTCTTTACCTGAGAATCAGGTGTATTTCCTTGATTACTAAGGCAGGGTGAACGTGCCATTGTAGTTATCGAGAATGGTAAGTGAAAGCTTTGTGGACAGGCTGTAACTTCTGTTTTGAAACAGGTGTTGCAGGTGAAAAATGCACAGGAAGCAGCAAAGCCTGAAAGGTGAGGAGAGCAAGCCCCCAGGAGGTCACGGGGTCATGGGAGTTGGGGGAGGGCCCTGGGAGTAGAAGCATTCCCTTCCCACTGCTACGGGAGGAAGAAAAGGAGAAAAAGGCTCATGCTAGTCTAGATATTTTTTCTGTAAACTAGGACAGGAAGCGATACCAGTTTAGTTTCCTTATAGACTTTCCACAAGAAAATCTTTACAGCATCCTCACTTCATCTGATCGATGAAGGTAAAATTCCCATGACCACTGGTCCATGTTTCTTGATTGGGAGGGGCAAATCTGTTCAACACTTGCAAATAAAGACTCCTATCTCCTTCCCTCTCCCTTTGCTCAGCACAATTTCCCAGTAGTATAGCTAACCATGTCTTCCCAATCTGTTTCACTTTTCTGTCTCAGTTGAAAATGAACAAAGAAGCAAAGAGAGGTGATGCATTTTTACCCTCAAATGCACCAAAAGTCCAGTGGAAAGTCAAAGGCCATCTCAGGAAGGGGAGGATCTTTTCAAGTGCTCTGCAGAGAGTGGGGTGAAGACTGGCAAAGGCACCAGGACCTCTGCACACTCGGAGAGCCGAGTTAATATTGGTGCCAGAATGTGAGCACCGGCCTATGTCAGCCCTGTGCTTGGTTAGCCACTAAACACAATGATGCACGGACCTGGTCCTTACCTTAAGGAGCTTCATGCTGAGTATGTACACAGGGTGGGAAGTGGAGATCTGTGCATGCGTTAACTTCTGTTGAGAAGGAGA
>NW_006290541.1:853881-854562 GCF_000327345.1 Myotis davidii
TCTATCCTTACCTTAGGTGCAATATTGATTCCAACATGTTTGCCTGCAGTAAGCAGGACTATTAACGTTCACAGTTTATAACAAGCAAGAAACGAAACTTTTCCACACAAAGATCCCATAAATGTCTTAAGTGCATTGGCCTGAAGTATATTATATGCCCATCTATGTGATGTGACTGCCCATCTATGTAATGTGACCAGGGTAGGAGGTGTGCTAATTGTCTTAAGGCCAACCAACTAAAACCTCTGGTTCAGACCTTCAAGCATCACAGCAGGAAAGGAGACACGGATACTGGAGAGGCCACCAATGAGACAGCATGGGCTTTGGGGCATCATTATAGGGGTCAGAACTTAGAACCCAAATGCCTACATGTAAACATTAGCCCCATCACTCACTACCTAGTGGTTTTGAGAAAGTTACCTAATGTCTTCAGTCATTACTTCCTGCATGTGTACAATGGGATTAATGTAAGAACACACTAGTTAATTGAATTTTTAGGAGTTAAATTCTTACTATGGCATTCAAAGTCCTTCCAAAGACTAAACTAATAACTATACAAGGGAAGTCTTGTTAGCAATATTGATTCCAAAACGTTTGCCTGCAGTAAGCAGGACTATTAACTTTCACAGTTTATAACAAGCAAGAACTGAAACTTTTCCACACAAAGATCCCATAAATGTC
>NW_006290541.1:855592-860109 GCF_000327345.1 Myotis davidii
TCCTGGGCATGGAGCTGCAGGATTCCAGGTAGACATTGGGGGCTGGGCATGGAGCTGCAGGATTCCAGGTAGACATTGGGGGCTGGGCATGGAGCTGCAGGATTCCAGGTGGACAGTGGGGGCTGGGCATGGAGCCTCAGGATTCCAGGTGGACAGAGGAAACATTCTATTCAGACTTTAATTAGGAAACTTCACACAAATCAATGTCTCCCTCTCCTGCCATTGGGTTGGCCACCCAGCACTGTTTAATGAACAAATCTATTTAGAGCCTAGTGACCTCTGTGGACCATGGGTGCCTGCTGGGGATCCAGAGTCCTCTAACTATCTCACTCGCACATCACATAGAGTGGAATTCAGAATCTCCTGGCTTTGGGTCATATTCTAAGAGGACGTATATTTGAAAGTACTTGGTGCTGGGACCTAATTCTGATCTGATCCAGGTGATATGTAGACATCCGTCTCTCTTTCACTGATCAGCTTCTCCCCCTTCCCCATATCCCATTAGCTTCTCTCCCTCCAGCTCATCTATCCCCCAATATTGCCTCAGTGTGAATATAATAGCCTGAAAGGAAGGCTGCTACATGAGTGGGGGGTTGGGGGGTAATGGGGGGCATAAGGACACATATGTAATGGTACTGAGCCCTCAACCTGTGGGATCAGACACTATTACTATACCTGGATGGATAGTGTTAGAATGGAATTAAATTGCAATGTTGCCTCCTTGCAGGAGGCGACCCAGCTACTGTCACAGAGAACTGCTTTTTGTGGGGAAGGGCAGTGGCATTCATTTGGTGATTAGAAGTAAAATGTTCTGTGTGAGTAGGAAAGGAGAATTGCAGATAAGAAACGCATTTATGGAAGAACTTGTTTTTTCCCCTGCATAGGAAGGTGGATGAATGGGTTTTCCTTTCTATTCAGTGCCTCAGTCATACTGGCCACATTGGCTAGGGAATACCTATTGGTCAGTATAGATATAAAAACACGTCCACCATCACTGAAAGTTCTGTTGGTTGTTATAAACCAAGACACATATTAAACACTTCATATCTTTTTATAGGCACTGATGGGAAATAACAGGGTTAAAGTCCTTAGCCGACATCCCTTCATTTCCCTGGATAGGTTAAAATGCAGGTAGATTAAAACAGTAGTAGGATTTAATGAAGTTGAGAGAATCAATAAAAGAGAGAAGATGCTGCTGACCACCCAAAATCCTTTGTGTCCACGCCATATGGGTGTCATTTTATTAAATGTCAAAATACAGTAACATAAATAATAAAAACCTGTTTGAATCTATGAAGAGCGAATTCTACTTTAGGTAAGTTTCAAACTCTCTTTTCTCCCTACCACTCTTATCTTGTCTTTCCATTCTCAAGAAAAAGAAAAAGAAGAGCTATTATGTGCAGAGATTAATACCTATGTTCTGGGGACAATTGCTGTGGGGAAATCAAATGTGCAATAATCACAATTGAAGTGAAATCAGACCATCTGATATGACAAGGACGATTGGAAAGGCTTCACCTGCTTTGTTTTTACAACCACCCTAGGAGATGCCTATAATTGTTTCCATTTAAAAGATGAGACCGCAGAGGCTCAAGGAGGGTGAGCGGCGTCTTTGATTTGTATGTGTATTCAAGTCTGGACCATGTGATTTTTAGATCATGAGCTCTGAGATACTGATACCATGAACAGAACAGAAATGTTAACACAGAAAAAGCTCTAAAAATGCTCGTTACTTCCCTCTAATACTGTCATTACTTTTATTTGCAATACTCTAGTAAAATTTCCAGCTGGAAGTGGATTACATTTCTAAAAAATACAATACAAGTCATAATGAAATGACTTTTATTTAATAGGTGATATTCCAGAACACAACATCCAACATTTATCTACTAGCCTGGCTTCAAAAGACATCAACTACTTAACATAAACTCTATTAGGGCAGGCGGAAACTTGGAGGTGATGAGTCCATTTATGCACAGATTGTGGTGATGATTTCCTGGGTGTATACTGATCTCCAAACTCATCAAGTTGTATATATTACATATGTGCAGCTTTTTGTATGTCAATCATACCTCAGTTAGGTGGTGGTGGTTGTTTTCATCTCCACCCAATCATAAAACTTCCACGGTTGCCCTGGCTGGTATGGCTCAGTTGGTTGGGGGTTGTCCTGTGCACCAAAAGGTTGTCAGTTTCCCTCTCTCTGGGAGCATTTTCTTTGGCTCATCCTTGACCCAGTCATTGGAAGTTTTTCTCTGCATTTGAAGGTTTTTCCTCCTATCCACTTTCCATAAAGATTTTATGTGTCTCTGATCACCCCTTAAAATAAGATGAGGCAAAGGACATCATACCTCAGTTAGGTGGTGGTGGTTGTTTTTTAAAGACATCGGCCAGGTTTGAAATAGCACTATACAAATAACAAAGAGATATTATTTAAAATTTAGGTAACACTTTTCAAAATATTGAATCTAGGTTTCATTAGAGAATGCGGTGATATGTTGAGAAGTTACAGCAAAGGAAGGCACAGTCCTGAAATGAAGTAAATTAGGCACTTCATATGCATCTCCATGCCTGGGCGCAGCACATGCTACAAACTCTGGTAAACCAAACAGGACTTCCATGCCCTTTGCGTGAAGGGGGAAATGTATTGACCCGAAAGAAACGCCATGACAACAGCTGGCTTCCTCCCAAGCATGCTTATAGAGAATATTGCTCTTAAATAATCATGGCTTTTTAAAACGTGACATCTTGCACTGGCTTGCATGGCTCAGTGGTTAGAGAGATGGCATGTGCACCAAAGGGTGGAAGGTTCAATTCCTGGGCAAGGCCATGTACCTGGATTGCAGGTTCACTTCCCTCCTCAGTCAGGGCACATGTAGGAGGCAACCATTCAGTCGATGTGTCTCTCTTCTCTCTCTCTCTCTCTCTCTCTCTCTCTCTCTCTCTCCCTCCCTCTCTCTCTCTCTCTCCTCTCTCTCTCTCTCTCTCTTTCTACTCTCTCCCCCTCCCTCCCTTCCAATCTCTCTGAAAAGCAATTGAAAAAAGATCCTCAGGTGGGGGTTAATAAAAAAGTGATATCTTTAGAAAGAAATGAATAAAAACAAGATCAATGCAAATCAACCAAACAAAAATAGGTCTTAGTATATATTTGAGGTGGTTTTACCTGCTTCTTTAGTTAGAATTAGGAAACTTTTACAGAGGAGGGTCCAAGTGTCAATGTGAGATGACCTCTCCCTGCCCCAGAACTTGAATACAACCAATCAGGGAGCACTAGGACCCTCATCTAACAGTGATGCCTGGGAATGCTACTGCAGGATTGCAGGTGGACAGTGGTGCCTGGGAATGTAGCTGAAGGACTGCAGGTGGAGGGATGGCTGGGCATGGAGCTGCAGGATTCCAGGTAGACAGTGGGGGCTGGGCATGGAGCTCCAGGCTTCCTGGTGGACAGTGGGGGCTGGGCATGGAGCTCCAGGCTTCCTGGTGGACAGTGGGGGCTGGGCATGGAGCTCCAGGCTTCCTGGTGGACAGTGGGGGCTGGGCATGGAGCTCCAGGCTTCCTGGTGGACAGTGGGGGCTGGGCATGGAGCTCCAGGCTTCCTGGTGGACAGTGGGGGCTGGGCATGGAGCTCCAGGCTTCCTGGTGGACAGTGGGGGCTGGGCATGGAGCTCCAGGCTTCCTGGTGGACAGTGGGGGCTGGGCATGGAGCTCCAGGCTTCCTGGTGGACAGTGGGGGCTGGGCATGGAGCTCCAGGCTTCCTGGTGGACAGTGGGGGCTGGGCATGGAGCTCCAGGCTTCCTGGTGGACAGTGGGGGCTGGGCATGGAGCTCCAGGCTTCCTGGTGGACAGTGGGGGCTGGGCATGGAGCTCCAGGCTTCCTGGTGGACAGTGGGGGCTGGGCATGGAGCTCCAGGCTTCCTGGTGGACAGTGGGGGCTGGGCATGGAGCTCCAGGCTTCCTGGTGGACAGTGGGGGCTGGGCATGGAGCTCCAGGCTTCCTGGTGGACAGTGGGGGCTGGGCATGGAGCTCCAGGCTTCCTGGTGGACAGTGGGGGCTGGGCATGGAGCTCCAGGCTTCCTGGTGGACAGTGGGGGCTGGGCATGGAGCTCATCTACCCCCAATATTGCCTCAGCGTGAATATAATAGCCTGAAAGGAAGGCTGCTACATGAGTGGGGGGTTGGGGGGTAATGGGGGGCCTAAGGACACATATGTAATACCTTAATCAATAAAAAAATTTTTTTAAAAAGAAGCTGTAGATGGGGACAAAGAAAATCCTTACTTTCGTCTCAGCAGACAACCTTCACAATGTTTCTCCCTCAGTATCTTCAGCTATTTTTTTTTAAAGATTTTTTTTAAAAATATATTTTATTGATTTTTACAGAGAGGAAGGAAGAGGGATAGAGAGTTAGAAACATCGATGAGAGAGAAACATCAACCTGCTGCCTCCTGCACATCACCCACTGGGGATGTGCCCGCAACCAAGGTACATGCCCTTGACCGGAATCGAACCCGGGACCCC
>NW_006290541.1:861443-866454 GCF_000327345.1 Myotis davidii
CTGTTTCACGCCTGTTTTGGGGAGGAAAGTGAGGAGTCGCACTTTTAGATGGCTTGAAGGTTCAGCTCCTCTGGACCTGTCTTTGAGACTCTAGGAGAGAACAAACCCGAGAGCTTCCTGCTAGAATGTTCTTCCTTCCCCCTCCAACCCAGGTCCCCATGTGACTTAACAATGTTGATGAATATGTTTACATAAATGAAAGATATAAGGGCAACATTATACTAGGAGAATAGTGCTGTTGTGATTCAAAGAACTTAGCCAATACAATTATCAGTGGTAGAAGGCTCTTGGAGATCAGGTGTTTTAGCCTTTCTAGAGAGGGAACTGATTTGTCCTGGGATGAATACCTACTTAGAGACAAAGCTCATGGTCCAGGACACTCAGCTACAAAGAGGTAAAATTCTTGGAATTCATTTACCGACACATTGATAGATGGATCCACGCATCTAAAAAAATACTCACTATCACTCAGACCCTGTTCTGGTTACTGAGATTCCCAAGTTGAATAGCACATATGCTCCAACCTCAAGGCACAAAAATAAATGACTGCTTCTTGATGAACAGAGATTCTAACAGACGCATGCGCAGTGTTGTTACCTCCTGAGGTGGTAGCACTGATGGGATAGCAGAGAATCCTTCAGGCACACTTACAGCCACAGTGTTCTCATCCAGGCTCTGCACAGAGATGGAACAACCCCTGTCCCAGTCCTTGAGAGCTCACAGGTTAGCAGGGAAGATAAGACACCAAGGCAGGCAAGCCTTTTGCAAGGGAGAAAATGCCAAGTGCCACAAGACAGGTCCAAACAGGGGCTGAGGATTCTGGAGAAGCTGAAATGCACCCTGCTGGGGGGATCAGAAGGCCTTCCTGGAGGAGGTGGTATTTGATCTTGCTCTGAAAGGATCTCCAGAACTTCTGAGCAGACACTGAGCCCCGGGGTGCCAGGCGTGGGAAGATCCCACAGCAAATAAACAGTAACACATTCAGTTTGATTTTGTCCCTGGCTTCTTGGTGCACATGGCATTATTAAGCTCCTAAACATAAACATATTCCTTTTAAAATCCATCTTCAAAGTCGACTGGAGTTCCAGGCCTGTGAAGACTTGACATATCAAAAGAAATTTGCTGACACAGACTGGAGTGCGGAGCTTGATCTAGTCTAATATATGGTTTTAATGTTTCTCATTTTGCAGCCTTGCCAGCTACCATCGATCATCCGCTGTCACATCTAAGTTTCTTAAATTACTGCTTTTTAACTTTTGTCACTTATTCAGCAAAGCAATATATTCAAAAAGCTGCCCCCCTCCCCAGCTAGTCAACCCCTGGATTGTATCTTAATATTAATAGTGAGAGAAGGAGAAATAAAAATCTTTGTTTCATTCAGAATAAGCAGTCTTCTTTTTTTTCTGGTTTCAAATTCAAGCACTGATGTGAGTATGTCACCTCTCAATGGTTTGGGGTGAAGAAACTATGAAACTGGTGAGAACTGGAAGAATAGAACACACTGAGAGTTGTAATTATGGAAATGAGAGAGAGAAAGTAAACGCTTTGGAGCATTTCTGGATAAAGGATCAAAGGAAATCATTGCCTCTGCTTGAAGATGTGGGTGAGAAGGAGCCGCCGGCTGCTGGACCTCGATGGGAGAGGGAAATTGGGTCGTGGTTACCTCTGCTTTAGCTTTGGTCTTGTTTCTTATATGACCTCCAGCTGATCGGCTCCACAGCGGTCACGGGGTTAGAACTGACCCTCTGGCCTGACTTGGCCTTTCCCATCAAATGGAAATGCCTGCTGGTGGGTGAAGTTGTGCGCTAACCACAGGACAATGTGATCTGACCACACTTGTCGTAAGTTCGCCGTATGCTCTGCTTTCTCCAAAATCAGTTCCAGTTTACAACCGTTTTTTCCATGTGCTACATGGCTAGCATGCCTTTTTACTCTCAAAGTGTCTTGTGCCCAGCCGGTGTGGCTCAGCAGTTTAGCATTGATCTATGCACCCAGAGGTCATGGTTCAATGCCAGGTCAGGACACAGGCCTGAGGTGCAGGTTTGATCCCCAGTAGTGGGCGTGCAGGAGGCAGACCATCAATTATTCTCTCTCTCTCTCTCTCTCTCTTTCTCTTTCTCTCTATCTCTCTCTCTCCAAGTCCTCTCTGATATCAATAAAAAATATATTTTTTAAAAGTGTCTTGTAGTAGACAATAAATTGTATGGTCACCCTACTTTCAGGAGAAATACCTGCAGTAAACAGAGCCACCAGCATGGCAGACAAAGCACTGAGGGCTGTCCCCTGGTTGTGGGTAAAGCTGGTCTCTCCTCTTACCCGGGTACGAGAGGACGATTTCT
Source organism: Myotis davidii (assembly GCF_000327345.1). Classification (NCBI taxonomy): domain Eukaryota; kingdom Metazoa; phylum Chordata; class Mammalia; order Chiroptera; family Vespertilionidae; genus Myotis; species Myotis davidii. The sequence continues at coordinate 863,783 of NW_006290541.1, forward strand.
GTTCCGGTTGCTCTGTGTGAGGCTCTCTACAGACCAGTTTAGCAACACGAAGCCCGAGAAGGTGCTCAATCGAGTCCTCAGTGCGTTTCAGAGATGAATCTTCCAGGAATATCATTGGAAGCAACTCATGCGTGGCTGGGGCATATTGTGTAAGTGTGACTTTCCAATGGGATACCTATGCTAAAGTCTTCTCTTATTTTCTGCTCATTTCATCTCCATACAGGCACCATGGGCTACCTGTCCATGTTTTGAAAAAGGACTGAGGACTTCTGATTCCAGCTAAGATAAAGTTAGCACACTCCAATCTATTCCCCCACCACCCCGCTTAGAACTAAAAAAAGCCCAGATAGAATAAATGAAGAAACTATCCAATGACTCTGGAAAGTAAGTGATTACAGGAAAATTAGTGTCCTTTGTAATTAAAATTATTTTGTTATTAAAATAATAAAAGAGAAAATGAGTTTCTTTTATTATTTTTAAAAAGGTTTATTACACATACACACACCCTCCCACAGACAAAGTTAAACTTAGTTGCTTGTTACTATACTTTTAAAAAATTGTTTCAAACTGTATCTTGTTTTAGGGACTTTTCCCCAAAATTAGACTCCTAAGTCAAACCCATGGCAGTTGGCTCAACGTTCATTTTCATTGTGGCATGGGATTCCATTGTACAAATATGCCACAAATTATTTACCTGTTTCCTTCTTTAGAATTTGGGTGTTTTTTCCAGTTTGTTTGTTTTCACAATGGATAATGCTGCTATGGACATTCTTATGCATGTTTCTGGGGTGGACACGTGATAACATTTCCCTGGAGTAAAATTGTTGGGTGTACGTTGCTAAGTTGTGCAGAATACGTAAGTGTTACAGTCTAATGCCGACTTGTTTTCCGAAGCGCTTGGACGAAACTATACTCCTCTCAGAAAAGTGTAAATGTATCCTGTTTGCCCATACCCCTTCCTACCCTCATTACCGGTAGAGTTCTTAATTTTTGCCCATCTGTTGGGTGTAAATATTATTCTCATTGAGACTTGCTTTTTGCTGACCTGCTTTTTTTCATTTTCTCATATCCTGGAGCACATGAAAATGATACTTTTTAGCCTTTTTCTGCAGTAACTTACAGCAAGGCTTCTCTGGTCTGGTCTGGAAGTGACTGACACAGAAGATCTGAGCACTGCAGTCCCCAAGTGGACATGCTGAGGACTGAGTTGATCAATATTTCATTCCGCTAACAAACAAATGCGTTTGGGGAGCTCTTGATAAGAACTAATGTGAAGAGTGGTGTCCAGGAGAACTGGAGAACTGTCTAAAGGGCCCATTAATTACCTACCTGACAGCTCCCAGCTCTGTATGCACTCAGATTACTACAGATGCTGGTGGGAACTCAGGATGAAAACTCCTTCTAAGGAGCTCATCTATTTGACTTATTTCCTGAAAAAAGTGGTGGAATGTGCAGCTGTAAACATCTTGGGTTCTTAGCATCAGTGAGGCAGCGTATCAGCCTTGCACCTCTCAACCCTGAGATTCTTGTTTCATGGGACAAATAAATCTATATTCCTCAAAGATATTGTTAGTGGGGTCTTTGGTTGCATATAGCCCAACAGGTTCTTAATTGGCATCCAGCTCAATATTGTTGGGCACTTACTATTGTCCTGATACTAGATGTCTTACTTAATTTATACCAATGAATAGGGAAAAGAATATATCTTTAATAACTGCCCCTAAAAAGGGATATGTACAAAGATAATGGTACTCATCTTTACATTGTTACAGAGAGCCCTCTAAATGTCAGATGCCTTATGCTTATCATTTTTAATGTTCCAATGAGGCAACAAGGCCATGAGTATAGTTTAGACCAGTCCCTTGACCTTGAGCTGAGTTCGGTCTTACTTAGCTCACACAATAAATTTGAGACAGGTTTGTCAGGCTTCAACCCCACACTCTTCCCCCTAAGACTTTTCTATCCACTCTATCACTCACCTGTCCCATGGCTCACTCTTGCAGTAAATGAACCAATGCCTAATAGAAAGAAAATCATTCTGAGATGATTAAATGGATCACTTGAAATTATGTCTGGGAGAAGCAAGTCTGAAGGAAAGATTCTGATACTGATAATTCAAGACAAATGCTGCTGGTCAGAGCTGTGCACTACCCATAGATGGTGCTTTGGTATAAAATAACTATATCCACAGTTGGGTGTCCATGCATTCTGATTTCTCTGGAATATTTCTGATTTATATCGGTTTCTGCATCAGATAGTGGCTCCGAGAACTCTCTAAAGTGTCCCAGTGGGCCATGCAAAGTTTTCCTTTATGTAGAAAATATCAAGATGAGATTCTGTCTGAACACCCAAGTACATGAAAGTCATGGTTTACACTGAGATTGAATCGGTCATGGACTAATGTTTCCACTCAGTTGTCATCATTGTCACCAGCACGTTTCTTTGATGAGATAAAGTGTCACCATGGATGTTTGCACATTCCTCTATTTTTCTGCAGCTGAATTTGTCAAGGAGAAAACAGGGTGTCTGGGTTTTTTTTTCTGGAAATTATTTGAAGTTGCAAGAAACTCCTCTAAGAATTAATTGAACACTCTAATCACACACAACGGATTCCCACTTTGCAAGTAGCTTCCCAGAGTCTTTCAAAGAGATGACATTTAAGGGGCCAGAAA
>NW_006290541.1:867072-871745 GCF_000327345.1 Myotis davidii
AGGTTCTCACTATGCACTTTTTAAAATAGGTTCTGTCAATTATAGGCAAACTTAGGTTTTTGTTTTTTTTTAAATATATTGCTTTTTTACAGAGAGGAAGGGAGGAGGATAGAGAGTTAGAAACATCGATGAGAGAGAAACATCGATCAGCTGTCTCCTGCACACTCCCTCCAGAAATCGAGCCTGCAACTGAGGTTCGTGCCCTTGACCGGAATCGAACCCAGGACCCTTCAGTCCATGAGCTGACGTTCTAACCAACTAGAAAAACAGGCTAAGGCCCAACTGCTCTTTTCATGAATAAGTCAGCTCAGTGTCCCTCAAGCCACATCACGTGCCAACTTAACACTAATTTAATAGACTCAGTATAGACCAGTGATGGCGAACCAGTGACACGTGTGTCAGAGGTGACACGCGAACCCATTTTTTTGTTGTTGATTTTTCTTTGTTAAATGGCATTTAAATATATAAAATAAATATCAAAAACATAAGTCTTTGTTTTACTATGGTTGCAAATATCAAAAAATTTCTATGTGTGACATGGCACCAGAGTTAAGTTAAGGTTTTTCAAAATGCTGGCACGCCAAGCTCAAAAGGTTCGCCATCACTGGTATAGACTCTACTCCCAATTCCTTAGCCAAGTCAAGCCCTCTTCCGCTGAAGGACCTAAACACGTTCTCTTCACTATCTCTCTGCTCTTCTCCTGTTTAAATCTTTCTCATTATTCAAGTCTCAGCTTAAAAGGTACTTCCTCTAGGCATGTGGTCTCCAAAGCTGCACTTCCTATACACCTATTTCTTACTTAACAGCATTAGCTCTGGAAACCATTCCACTAACTGAAAAAAAGTCAAATTAGTCTTCATCAATTTTAATGGCAAAATTATTTTTAGTTTTGTATCAATATATAATATACAAATGGGTTTCATGCTTAGTTTCATCTGCACTTGGGAATCTGCATATGGGAGGGCCAACAAATTATATGCAGATTGTTGACTGTGTGAGTAGGGGACTGTGTGTTTTCAAGGATCAACTGCATATTCACATGTATGTGATTATGTATATGTACATATGTGAATTGATAATATAAACATGAGGATTTGGTATCAGGGTTATGTTGGCCTCATAAAATGTGTTAGGAAGTATTGCCTCTTCTTCAGGATTTTGGAAGAGTTTGAGAAGGACAGATTTTAAATCTTTTTTGAATGTTTGATAGAATTCACTGGTGAAGCCATCTGGTCCTGGCCTTTTATTTTGGGGCAGGTTTTTGATGGTTGTTTCAATTTTCTCATGAAACGTATTTAGATGTTCCAATTCTTCATGATTTAGTCTAGGAAGGTTATATATTTCTAGGAACTTATCTATTTTGGGGCACACAATGCAATATACAGATCTTGTACTATAGAAATGTACACTTGAAACCAAAATGATTCTATTAACCAATGTCATCCCAATAAATTTAATAATTATAGTACAATATGTTCTTCCTACCATTATTATTCTCATCCAATCTGTTCAAAGGAACATTTTCATAAGTGCTATTCACTTTACCTTTCATGTACGTCTCCATGAAGTTTATTGTGACATCAGTTCCTTTTAATTCTCCCATAAAATGGTCTACTAGGTGCCAGATTTAAAGGACAATTTCCATCTCCTCAGTTTAATAGGTCATCTCAACATAACTTCTTATAGCCCAGTGCCTATTCATGTGTTTGTGTGTAAGAAATCATTATATTGGAAGAAAGTTGTCATTAAGCTAAAGGTGGTATGGATTTTCAAAATAACATAACTTTATAAGTTCTGACTACATAGATAATACATGCATGCAGCTATGTACGATGGCCTGCAACTTTAACAAGTCATTCACAAAGCAGTCATCACACAGGTAACTCCACAATTAGACCCTTACTGTGTAAGTATTTATGCTGTTTCCATCACTAGAGAATGAACTTCACGAAAGGGGGTTACTATTGTTTCCCCAGCACCTGGAACAGTGCAATAAACAAAATCTTAGGTGGTGAGACATGGTCAAGAACAAGGAAGAAACAAGATGGAATTCAGAGCAAGAAGTCAATAAGTTAGGGAAGGGATGAAGAAATGGAATATCCTCCATCATACTATGAAAGGAAAGGAAAGGAAATGTGTGCCAGACACATGTTGGACCTGCATTATTTTACATCTAAACTGTCGTGTATATAGTTAATTGTTTTGTACCTAGACTCAAAAATAGGAAAGATGTCACCAGATCTAAGAATGATGTCCATCTTCTTCTCTGTCCTCTTGTATTTCTGCAACATTTGATTGTGATGTCATCACAGGGAGTGCAATGACTCAAGAAGTGGCTTGGGTATTTCCCAGGCTAGTTTAATACATAAATAAGCAATGTAAGTGGTTATGTGTGCAGTTAGCCCAGAGTGTGATGCCACAACCACACATCTGATAAAAGACTGGTGAGTTTCTTGGGTCTCCTGTCACCTGGTTCTGGCACATAGGGCTTACACAGCTCTTAGGTTTAACCTTTCAAAGCAACAAATTCAGTTGGATTCAGCAAACAGCCTCCATGTATGCCAAGATCATTTTAACCCAAGAGAGTGCTAGAGCAAAACCATAGTGTGGTGTCTCCTCACACAGGCTGAAACAAAATGTGCAAAAATTTTGAAAATGACCTTCTTAATGAAGACATAAGTTGGACTGGTAGCAAAATTTTATTCAAGTGCCTTTCAGATTAAAAACTATTTTCAATCTAGTTAAATCTCCCTTGCCCCACCCCGACCCCCCACCCAAAGAGAAACAAACAAGTTTGACCTATTTTGAGCCAAAGTCACACTGTTCTGGCTGTTAAGAATATGATTAGCTTCTGAAAGTGACTGATGCCCTGGGTTTTCAATCATGTTAGGATTCTGGAATAATGGAATTTCTTATGAGGTCTACAAAAAGGTCTGTTAGGTTTTCCACAGCAACTTCCTCCCCCTTCCTGGGAACTGAATTTACTTCTGCCAATCAACTTCTGTTTACTGCTACGTGAATGTATAGGTTCATGGTTCAGTCTGTGTCAAAAGATCTGAAAATTAGTGGTGCATTCAGTACCTCTTTTGACTTCAGATGTCAACTGATCTCTCTTTGATAGAAGTTTATTAGTTCTTCTAGCATGAAAATTTTGGATGAATATCATTTTTAAATGAGAATCGGTGCCAGCTTAGAACATAAGTAACAATAGAATTGCATTATCCACTCAGGAACCTAGATTTAAACCTGGGACCCACCACTGACAAGCTGGGTAAACTTATCATTGCTTTACCTCAATGAACTTCAATTTCATTGTCTGTAAGATGACAATTATAGCAATATCGACTATGGCAGAGCTCCTGGCAAGCAAGGTTAGTAGTAGTACAGCGTAACAATGTCATGCTTGCTATTACTCTTATTGCTATTGAGGTTTACAAAAGAAAGCCTAAGACTTCCCAACCACCTTCCAATGAAGAAGCTGCTTTGGATGAGTATGCTATCCTCACTTGGAAGGAGTGGAGATGTTGAAATACAAGTTATCTCCTTTAAATTTAGAGGCATATGTTGATAGAGATTGAGAAACACTGTCACTAGGTTTACCAATTATATGTGTAACCAAAGCAAATGCTACCCTTTTATTTTAAGCATGCTTTCTGGGATAGTCTCTATGCCCTTTTCAAAAGAAGCTGTAATATTTGGTTTGCATTTTGGGATTGAATCCATTACCTTGTTAGCATTTCTAAACACTTGGTCATATTGAATTTTTTTTAAAAAAGATATATTTCAGTTTGGCTTCCAGTAGGGCTTAGAAAGCTTCTACTCTACAGACCTTCCCACAAATCATAATTATAAATTATGGACAAATGAAAATACATGGGAACATAAAAGCAGACATTCTTGAAAGGAGTCATCACTTGAAAGAAGCAAATTATCTGGGTGAGTTTCCCACCTTTATAGAACCTGGTGATGGCAGGCATTCTTCTGTGCCATGTTGGGCAGCTAAACCCACACTGTGTCTTAACTAACAAGCTAGAGGATCAAATTTGAAGCAATCGCAACCTTCTGAAAGTGAGGAGGGTTCCTGAAAAAGAGAATGTAAGAAGCGGGGGCACTAGATCCTGTGCATAAACTTTGCCTGGCTGGCTGAATGACCATTGAACCACCCATGCACAGAGCAGGTTATGAACACCCAAGCCAAAGATAAAATAAGGGAAATGAGGTTTGAGTTCCCTCCCAAGAGGTAGGATTTTCAGTCTGAGTCCAACCAGGTTAATTTTCTGCTAAAATAAATGAATTAAAAAAATCAACATGTTTTGAAGGCATATAACATAGTATAGAGTCTCAATAATACAACATTCATATTCCACCATACCAAAAAGGAAAATGGGCTTGATTCCTTAAAAATAAAGTAATATCAACAGAGACCAGGCTGAGATGATTAATAGATTGGAAATAGCAGGAAATTATTTTAAATTTATCTATTGCCACTATATTTGATGATGCAAAGAAAATGGTTAATAATATTCAAAAGAAGGAAATGTCCAAAAAGGTTCATAAAGCTTTAAAAACAAACAAATGGATATTTTAGAACTAACAAGTACAATATTTGAAATTAAAATTTACCATATAGACTTAACAGTTATATTAGAAATGGCAGAAGAAAGAGTCAGTAA
>NW_006290541.1:871957-876500 GCF_000327345.1 Myotis davidii
AATCAAACTGTGAACAGAAAAGGTTAAGGTGGAAACAACACATTTTCTGCAAGGAAATAACTGTTGATTCTTTTTCAGAAAAAGTGGAGTCTAGAAGAGGGTAAAGCATCATTTTTAAAGTGTTCAAAGAAAAAAAAACACACATCAATATCAATCCAGAATTCTTTTGAAATATCCTTCAAATTTTAAGGTGAAATAAATATATTTTCAGATAAATGAAAACTAAAAGAATTCATTGACAGCAGAGGTGCACTATAAGAAATGCTAAAGGAAGTTCCTGGGCTGAAGGACAATGGTACCAGTGGATAACTCAGTTCTTGAGGAGAAGAATGCTGGAAATAACAAATATTTGGGTGAATATAAAATACAATTTCTACCCAAATTTTTAATTTAATTTTTCAATTACAGTTTACTATTAATATTTTGTATTGGTTTCAGGTATACAACATATTAGTTGGACAATCATATACCTACAAAATGTTCACCCCAACATTTCCAGTATCCACCTGGCACCATACATAGTTTTTTTACCCAAATTTTTAACTTAATTTTTCAATTACAGTTTACTATTAATATTTTGTATTGGTTTCAGGTGTACAACATATTAGCTGGGCAATCATATACCTGAAGAAGTGTTCACCCCAGTATTTTCAGTATCCACCTGGCACCATACATAGTTAAGGTGTCCCTAAGCCCAGCCTGTACCCTCTCACAATCTGAGACTGCTGGTTTCTAACTGCTGGCCTGCCTGCCTGACTGACTGTCCCTAACCACTCTGCCTGCCTGCCTGATCACCCCTGACCCCTCTGTCTGTGGTTTGGTGCACAAAATTCGTTCATGGGGGCGGAAAGGTATCCCTCAGCCCAGCCTGTACCCTCTCGGAATCTGGGACTGCTGGTTTCTAACCGCTGGCCTGCCTGCCTACCTGATTGCCCCTAACGACTTTCTGATCACCCCTAACCACCTCTGCCTGCTTGTCTGATCACTCCTAATCACTCGTCTGCCTGCCTGATAACTCCTAACCACTCTGCATGCCTGCCTGATCGCCCTTAACTTCTTGCCTGCCTCCTGATCCCTTCTAACCACCTCTACCTCGGCTTCTGCCACCACAGCTTCATCAGGAAGGACATCTGGAATTAATAACCCCTAACCACTTGCCTGACTTCCTGATCGCCCCTAACCACCTCTGCCTGCTTGCCTGATCACCCCTACCCACTCTGCCTGCCTGATCCCTTCTAACCACTTCTACCTCAGCCTCTGCCATCACAGCTTCATCAGGAAGGACATCCAGAATGACATCTAGAAGGTCGTTCAGCTGTCCAGTCTAATTAGCATATTATGCTTTTATTATTATAGATTATTGACTGTGTTCTCTATGCTGTACTTGACATCCCCATGACTATTTTTATCTACCAATTTGCATTTTTTAATCCCTTCATCTTTTTCACCCAGTCCCCTAGACCTCTTCCCTCTGGCAACCATCATTCTGTTCTCTGTGTCTATGAGTCAGTTTCAATTTTGTTTGTTCATTTATTTTGTTCTTTAGATTCAATTCATAAGTGAAATGATATGGTATTTCTCTATGTTAATTTCTTTAAAATATCTATTTCAACATTTTATGTAGTCTCTGGCAACCTATGGTATTTGTCTATGTTAATCTCTTTAAAATATCTATTTCAACATTTTATGTAGTTCTTAAAAGACAATAGATGCCTGATAATTGGGAGTTGAATGAAAAAAAAATGGGCATTGAAGGAAAAAAAGAAATACATGATCTTGGCCACTTTGATTCTGATAGGCAGTGTACTATGAGAACTCAGACATGTGATTTCATAATAAGCCAAGGGGTCACTTTAAAAACACTCCTTAAATATCTACTAAATACGATGGACTTTGTGTGTCTTAAATAAATTATGGTATTGAGCATGGCCTTACATGAAACAGATGGCACAGTCACAAAAGGCAATTAAAGGTAATTCAATGAATGAACTCCTTATAAGACATGGGAAATTAACAAGGGATGGGGATGTATCCTGAAGCTAGCAACAAAGGGAATGCCATCATCATCATCCTTAGATCATTCCCCCTAGGGGCAAGTGAAGAAAGTAGTTGCCAAGCCTCATGAGATCTATAGCTATATGATAAGACAGTCTGATGGAAGACATGACCTTGAATAGAGGAACCACTGAGCACTAAACCATAGTACACCATAGTCTAACAGGAAGGAGACCTGGCAGTAAATACTGGAATCTGTATCTCCTCTTCCCATACGATCTCCTACTGATCTCCTAGCAGTTCCTCCCTTTGACTCAACTAGTGGCTAGAGGGCAAGGGGGCCCAACTGGTGTAGCCCTTGGGGCCCATAGCCTTGTAGTATTCCAGCACATAAAGCAAGATGGACATGGTTAGAGGGTGGGCTGTGGTGACAAGGAGGATAACCAGAACAGAATAGATCAAGTCCCTCGTCTTTGGTTTGGAATCTAACAGTTAAATCAGCCTAACTTATTTTACAGTTAAATAACAGGGCAACAGGCCAGGTGTTTATCAGCAACCACTCACATCATCCCATGTTGAGAAACCTCTTTTGAGCTATTCTGTGAAACTAACATCGATTCCCTAAAGATGAACATTTTCAATGCATAGTCAAGCAAGTTTTGACCTTAACATATACACCAACCTAGATATATCTAATCCCAAGAAAACAAGATGAGAAAAACAAAATTCTTTTGCCTAGGATTATACAGCTAGTTATTGTGAGAACAAGGACTGGAACCAGCTTTTCTGTACCTCACTCAACATTTCTGCAGCTCACCTAGCATTCCAGCCACTACAGCTTTAAACCTATAAATATGAGCATTTTATTTTGGTTACCAGGGGAAATATAAGTTCCTTGTATCCTGGTTTTAGGTTTATTTGCCATTTCTGGTATGTGTTTTTCAGCTATCAATGGAAGCTACGATGCATAGAGCACACACATAACTTTAAATCTGCCTTGTTTTCTCAAAATCACTACCCCTATCCTAACAGCCATGGTGGAAGGAGTCCTTTTTAAATGCTATCTAGTTTTTAAAAAAGAAAAAAAAAAGATGTTAAAAAAGCACTAGTTCAGTGAATTCTTACAAAGGCCGTGTGAAGTGGGTAGTATTATTCCCATTTTACAGATGAGAATGGAAGCACCAAGCGATGGAGTAACTTGCCATTGGTGATGCTATTAAGACAGAGGCACAGCCAGAAGTTGACCCTCTATAATCAAAATCCTGTGCTGTTAGCCATTCTATCACCTTGGGGGTAAGTGAACTGAAACTGTGCCTGACCTTGATGGCTGGTGACATATTAGCACTGGGCTGATGGAGTGGGAGCCAATTCATAATTTATCTCGGGGAAAAAAAAATGCTCCCTCTGACTCGCGGCTGACAACTGAACCCTTTAGCAGTATCAGGGGGAATTATGTTGGAAGAAAAATGGCATGTCTGTGAATACTACATTATCTTCGGGTCCACTAAATTGATTTTTATTTTCAGAGATAAAACATTTCCACGAGTTCTGTCCAGACTGGCAGGATGCCGGGGACAGCTGAGCTTTCCCACCCACCCTTTTGGGTTAGTCCAAGTCTTCTCGTTTTAGAGGCTGCTCAGGAGAGCTCGTGGTGTGAAAAGCACATAGCACTGCTAGAACTCAAGTATGGATTTGAAGGATGTGACATCTCCCACACTTCTCATGAAAGAGGCCCCGGCGTAGGAGACATAAAACAGGAGGAAGGTGCTTTGCTTTCATCAGGGAGAAATAGGGACTTAGGTAACCACTGCAGCCTTCTTGACTGGCCGATTCCAACGTCTTCTTTTTAGCCTGCACCTCTGCCGTAAATATTCACAGAGCAAATCAGCGTGGCCGCAAGAGCCATGGTGCATTGGACATTTTTAGGTGCCACGCACTGTCCTGAGCGCATTGCAGGGACGACCTCATTTATCCTTTGCAACAAACCGGTGAGGTTGCTGCTATTATTAGCCACTTTATCCAGGTAAGGAAACTACTCATTTAGAAAGGCTTACGCATCCAGCCAAGCAGCTAATTGCTAAGGTTGAGATTCAAATTCAGATCTGGTTTGACTTCAAAGATTGTTTGCAATCCCGCTTGCATATTTAAGCTACCTAAAGAAAAATTAATATACACCAATACCTAAATCTCACACTCATAAATCCAATACTACTGATGTGTATGAACATTGGGCACACTTTAAAAAATAACAAAAACCCACAAAACACAACACTCCAAATGATTCTGGTGTGCATCCAGAGAAACCACAACACGAAATTTGTGAACACCTCATAGCAATAAGCAAAGCTCGCTGAAACAGTGAAGCAGCCAAATAATGGTGTTTACCTCCATAATTCCCTAAAATCAATTTATGACAAGTAGTAATATTCTATCTTGGTTGCCCCATGATAATGCAGACCCATCCAACAGTCCTCCAGGCAATGTTCAGAAATATCAGACCCAAGTGGCCAAGAGGGAGGTTTTCTGTCACTGATAGAATGCAGAGCAC
>NW_006290541.1:877547-878397 GCF_000327345.1 Myotis davidii
TCTTTCACTTGCATTTTTCTGATTATCAATGAAGATGAATTATCTTGTTCTATTTGATAGGAATGTCAACTCAAAGACTTTGTCCATTTTATTACTAGTTGTTTAGTATTCCCTATTGAATCTTGGGGAATTTTATTGTGGATTTTATGTGTTGCTAACAACTTCTATTAGTTTGTGGTTTGCTTTGGGTGTTATGTGTTAGCATTTGTGTTTTGATAAACAAAAGTTCTAAATTTGGACATGGTCAAACTTACTGACTTCTGCCCTGTGGCTGTGATTTTTGTCTTGATTAGGAAATGTTACTTTATTTGTGTTATAAAGACATTCTTTCCCATTTTTTACTACTAAAGTTTTAAAATACAGTCTCATATTTAAACTAGAGGCCTGATGCACAAAATGCATGCAAGGGGGCTTGGCCCTTGCAGCTGTGGTGGCTTGCCTCGGCCCTCGCAGACCGAACTTTGCCCAGAAGGTCGTCCAGAAGGTCTTCTGGCTGTGCCATCTAATTAGCATATTATGCTTTTATTATTATAGATATAGTAACTCTCCTGAAAAAAACACAACACCCGCATGAGAAAAGAAGAGTATGGCTATGTGGGGAGCATTGAGAAAGCACCACCTTGGTTGGGGAGGGGAGGAGCCACACAGAAAGAAAGTGTCAATCCTACCTCGAAACCTCAGTCTGCAACCCCCAAACCTCCCTTCTCACTTCACACTATCCTCTGTTCACAAACAGAGCACCGGACATTCAGAAATGGTAAGCATCTTATCTGAGTTCCCACAGCCGGCAGTTGACCAGCCTGAGATGTTGACCTCTGCATCCCGTTTCCAAAGCTGATGCCTGTTTATC
>NW_006290541.1:878802-1009211 GCF_000327345.1 Myotis davidii
TTGTTGTTGAGCTAAGAAGGTACCTAATAGAAAGTGTTCACATTCTGTTGTTTGTCTTTATATGTTTTATGCAAGACTGACCTGGCAGTGTGAGCAGGAGTCTTCCAACTCTGTATGCCCTTCCGCTAAGTGGTTTCTCACGCCTGAAATCACCACCACGTCCCTCAACTCATTTACCTTCTCCAGTGAGTCAATTCTGATTATTTGAGACGGCATAATAGCGCTCTCCTCTCCAATCAGAACTAACAGGCAAATAGCCCCAGTCCCTCAGCAGTTGGCGTTTCCGTCAGAGAAACAAAATTAATACATTGGTAAAGCAGCCAGTGAAATCCACACAATTATACAGCTTACTAAGCTGTGAGGCATCTTAGAGAGAAAATGAGAATGCCCAAAGGCCTGTCATTTTTATTTTTTAGTCATTATTATATAAGCTATCTTGGAATCAGGTAGCCATTCTGGCTTTCACTTCTATATATGCAGAAGCACATTTTAAAAATACATGAGTGATGATTTTTACTTTAAAATTAGTAGCACTATCACATAGATGTAAAAATATAAAAACTTGAAAAGATTACAACAATTTTTCTCTTGTTGAGCACAAGTTCTGTTAACAGTTCAATGCATTTCCTTTTTGTTAATTTTCTGAGTGTTGTAATCATTCATTGTATATAACTTTAAATTCTAGTTTTGATTCACCCAACATTACACAGCAAATACAATCTATACGTATATAATAAGTAGGATTACATGATATCACATGGTTTTTAAAAGCATTTCAAATCACTAGATAACATACCATCAAGTTGGTGAACAAAATCACACATAACCCTTTTCTAAAGTTGGAAATCTAGGTATTTTCCAATGTTTTGTTCTAATGAATAAGGTCAATATTTAACACTCTTGCACATTATGGTACTGGGACCCCAATGTTTTGAGTTTATCGGTCGGCACACACCAGTCCAAAGAAAGGCATGAGCAGGAGTTTGCAGCATAGAAAGAGAAATAGTTTCCTATTGAATTGGCTATCTGAGGCTGGGACCTAATGCTTAAGGCCTGACTCCCAATGGCGTGTGCTTACAGATTATATAGGATTACAAAACACTGTGGGTTAGGGGTTCGGGGTTGTGCTGGCAGCTGATTGGTCGGAGGTGAGGTAAGAGTAATAAATATCTTCAGCTCTGAGGTCTGCTCTGTCCATTCTCATGGGAGAGGAGCTCAGGGATCATTCAATCTTAGGACTCAAGAGCTGAAACATAACGTAGGTCAAGAGGTTATCTTTAGCCTGCCAGAGGGTCAGACCTTAGCACCATTAGTCAGGTCTTGCTACTATCTTCAGCTGCCTCACGGGTTGCTGATTATCTAAGAGAAAAGCTGGGGGAGAGAGAGAGAGAGAGAGAGAGAGAGAGAGAGAGACTTGACTTTTAGAATTCTAGAACTAGGATTTAAAACTAAACTTAATCAAAATCATAAAGACTCTCCTTTTCAATTAGTTCCATTTTATTACTTTGATCTTCATAATTTAAACAGTTTATGTTTGGCCAGAGTTAAGAAGCATATTAAAATATTTCAAATCACTACATGACATACCATAGTTGAGAAACCAAATTCCTGCCTTACTATGTAGCAGCCAGTTGGCATAGCTATATGAGACATTAATATTGCCAGACATTTTTTAAGGTTTTTTTATTGGTTTTTAGAGAGAGAGGAAGGAAGCAGAAGAAACATCAATATAAGAGTGGAACATCAATCTGCTGCCTCCTGCATGCCCTCTACTGGGGTTTGAGCCCACAACCCGGGCATGTGCCCTGACCAGGAATTGAACCAGCTATCTTTTGGCGCATGGGACCTAACCAATTGAGCTACATTGGCCAGGGCAATATCCCCATCCTTGACACAGGAATCAGATTGCCCCCTAATGCAGTATTTCTAGGCAAATAATTCCATGCCTGAGAAAACCCTCTTTACGGGAATGCAAATGAAAAGCATTATAAAGACTTTATCCAAAAGACAGATAATCCTCATGCCTAGGCGGCTGCACTAAATATTACAGAACAAAAATGAAGCAAAAATGAAGTTAATTCTGTGTGAATAGGTACTATATTAATAATAATAAATGGTAATTCTAGATTGCCAGATTTAGGATAATTATTTTAATTATATGTTTCACCATCTGGATGACAGAACTGCGTGTTTACACAAGTTTTCAATTAGTATTTTGAGGAAGTGCCAAGAAAAATTCTCTCTGAGCGTGAAATTTCTCTCTCTTCTTTCACAATGATTTCCGTTTGTTTTCCCTTTTAATTTTAGGGTTTAAAAGGCCAGGACCCCTGGCAGGGTGAGCACGGTGACCATGACTGTGGAGTTCACAATCTGGGGAGGAACCCTGGCTCTGCAACTTACTAGGGAAGAGTTTGACTTCTTGATGCTTCTGTTTCTTTAGGTATCAAACTGGAAGAATGCAACCCTGTGGAAATAGGGTTGAAATAAAGAAACAATATCACAAAGAGGATCAGATTCTGGCACATTGCCTGGCCCTTAGCAGACGTTCCAACAAAACCTCCCTTATGAACAATGGCAAGAGGGATGTTTTGAAGATTGCGAAGCTGTTCTGGGCAGCACATCTAATTGTATCCTCACATCAACCCTGTAAATTGCAGAGGGTTCGCCCTCCTTTGACAAAGGTGACAGCCATAGCTCAAGGGGTTAAGTCATGCACTCCTTGTCCTTCAGTGTTCAGTGGCTCCCAACTGAAGCCAACGTTTTGATTCCATGTTTGACTTTTTTCCTTACTGAACTAGGGACTTTCCCAGTGCAGGTGGTTTGTATATAAGAGATTTTCCTAAGAACAGGTTTAATGGAAGATTATATGAACCAGATAAAAAAGAACACAATAGCTTACACTCACGTGTGGCAGTGTACTAGGTGTTTCGTAATTGAATCTTCTCAGGTACCATACACTTTAAGCTCGACTCTTCTCAGGTACCACACACAAAAAGACAAGTCTCTGTCCTTTGTTACAAGTGCTTAAAGGAAATCAAGAATGACAGTCCTAGCCCTGGCCAGTGTGGCTCAGTTGGTTGAGCATCCTCCCATGTAACCAAATGGTCCCGGTTCGATTACCCATCAGGGCACATGCCCAGGTTTTGGGCTTGATCTCCAGTGGGTAATCTGTGGGAGGCAGCTGATCAATATTTCTCTCTCTCTCTCTCTCTCTCTCTCTCTCTCTCTCTCTCTAATAAAAAATTAAAAAGAAAAGAATAAGGGTCATAAGGGTCATAGATGAAGGGTGAAGTCCTTCATATCTTCAAATATGAATGTCTCTCTTAACCTCACCTTCCTTTGGGACACAATATAAGGCACCCACTGGTAACACCTGGCAGAAAGCATCTATTGACTGTGAGATATGGGCAATAAAGTTATTTTAAGATGTTTGCGAAAGATTTTCTGTACGTGTAGCCCTGACTTGGCAATGCAAAGCCAAGCCTCTCCACACACCGGGGAGGGAAAGATGGTAACAGGGGATCCTCGCCTCGCTCCTGATACTGAGTGATTTGCAATCTGAACGTGAAGTTGGACTGGAAAGGGAGAGAGAGATAACAAGGAAAAAATATTCAATTTGAAGTTGCCTTCAAGGAAAAATGTCAACCCAGAAAATGATTTTATCAGGTTTGAAATGCAAATGCAATAAAATCCCTGACATATTTGGATTGGCAAAATAATATATTTCAGGATCGGGTGAAGAGAGGCTTCTGGTGCAGGGGAAGTTGTGGGGAGTGGCTGGCTGCCGTTAGAATATAAAAATCTCATCCTAGAAAAGAGATAAAATTCCTAACACTGGGTCATGGCTGTATAGGATCAACGTATTTAGCCTTAGTCTAACCTTCTAGGATGGTATCCCCACTTTTCTATCACGGGGAGACATAAAAAGTTCTTAGAGCAACATGGTCTCTATTTGTTTGTATCCTCTATTAGACAACTTTTGGGTGTCTGGGCATCCCACAGTCCCTGACTTCCTGCCACCCTCAGAGGTGGGCTGCTGTTGTTCCCTGAATGGGAAATGACCTTCATTACCATCCTCCTCCCCTACTGAGTAGGCTCCATCAGGAGTAACACCTCATCCAACAGGAGCAGTAAGACTATCAATCATTGATATTTCAAATAGGGGGTCGACTGGGATGGAGGAGCTGTGGAGATAAACAGGGCTTCTGAGAGAGTGAAATAACACAGATCAGAAGACACAGGGGAGCCTGAGAAACAGAGCAGACACTCCATGGAGCCCCACAGCAGCCGAGGCAAACTTAGCCAACAATGCCTTTCTAGTTCCAGGTGTGAGTCCAGTGGGCTTGACTATAGGCATGGTTTCCTCATCTCTGTCTATGTCAGGTTAGATGAGGAAGGTCTTGACTGATGCAGTGTTGCCCATCTTGTGCAGAGTGGTGTCTCGATGCATTTTTGTGAATACATGGAATAACAGCACTTTGATATTTATTGCTAGTCTTGAATATTAACTTTCCTTTTTTAAAATAAATCCTCACCTGCATATATTGTTTATTGGTTTTAGAAAGAGGAAAGGAGATAGAGAAACATCGACCAGTTGCATCTCATACTTGCCCTGACCAGGAATCAAACCCACAACCTAGGTATGTGCCCTTACCAGGAATCAAACCTGCAATCTTTCAGTGTAGGGGATGATGCTCCAACCAACTGAGCCATACTAGGCAGGGCAACTTTACTTTTTGGTCTTAACATTCCTGGGTCTCTCATAAATCCAAATAGCTACTGTTCTCTGCCTTCCTTCTACTTAATAATAGTGTAGATGAATTTTTTTTAACAGCTTCCCAAGTAAATCCTGTATAGATCCAAGGAAAAATTATTTGGTGTCACTATGCTTAAGTAGTAGGTGCTGTAACCTCATGTTTGGGAATTACTAGCTGGCAATTGAGCCTCATGGGCAACAGTTTCATGGGCCTAGGTCTTGGGTCTCCCTTGGGCGTGGCACTTTGCTAGCAAGAGCCAGAGTCGAGATTCAACTCTTTTTTAATCTACCTCTGAAGCTTGAGCAGTGTGCTATTCTGTATCAAGCATAATGGTCCAGAAGTTCTTAGTTATATCTGCAAGTTCAAGATGAGGAGCATCCAGGAGTTTTCACAAAGACTGCCTATGTAGTTATATCAATAAGCATGTGATGACCTAGTTGTTTTGGCTCAGTGGCTAGAACGTCAGCCTGCAGACTGAAGGGTCTCAGGTTTGATTCCGGTCAAGGACACAGGCCCGGGTTGCAGGCTCGATTCCCAGTGGGGGGCATGCGGAAGGCAGCCAATCAATGATTCTCTCTCATCATTGATGTTTCTATCTCTCTCTCCCTCTCCCTTCCTCACTGAATTCAATATATATATTAAAAAAATAAGCCCTAACGGGTTTGGTTCAGTGGATAGAGCATCGGCCTATGGACTCAAGGGTCCCAGGTTTGATTCAGGTCAAGGGCATGTACCTTGGTTGCAGGCACATCCCCAGTGGGGGGTATGCAGGAAGCAGCTGATAGATGTTTCTCTCATCTATGTTTCTAACTCTCTATCTCTCTCCCTTCCTCTCTGTAAAAAAAATCAATAAAATATATTTAAAAAAATAAAATAAGCATGTGATGATGGCACATGAACAGGAAAACAAAAACCTTAATAAAGTAGTGACCTGTGTTAGGCAGGGAAATGACTAGAATGAGAGGAATGCCATACTTAGTGTGGAGGGACCACCAAAACCCGGCATTACACATTCAGTCTGCATAATATCTTCAAGAGAGGAGGTGAAAAATGCCTAATGCTGGGTTATGGCTGTACAGTAGAAGGTGAGGAGAATGGGTAGAATACTGGAAGTTCATCATAAAAAAAAAAATAGTCAAAGAAAATGAGAAATGTTTTTTGAGAGGAGAGGCTTCTGGAAATATAATTATCTTCTTTAATATCAAACCTTAGTTTCTTGGAAGAGAAGATAAACAGCGAAACCCTGGGCTTGTTACTAGTACTAATGGGTAGAAGTGTAGGGAGACAGAGTTAGGAGCCGCTTCAGAATGATGCTCCCAGAGTCAGAAGCCGTGTTTCCCAAATCTCAGCCATTTTGGTACCACCTTCACGGTGCCTGCAGAACACCTGTGCTGTGTGCCTGTCCATTTTTCTTGAAATTGGATTTTTTTGTATTAAATATCAATAAATGCATTTGAAAGGGATACCTTCTAAGCATCGCCATACATGGAAAACGGGTGCCACTCATCATTAATGAGAGTAAAGAATCCAAACAGAAAGCAAGATAAGAAGGAAGTGTTGTGGAATTGCAGATGGTCTGAGGGCTGCTGCCTCTGTGTCAAAAAAGAAGATGGAGAAGTGCTGGAGAGGTGTGAGAGACAGAGTGCTGAGATCCCCTGGCTGCTTGAAATGCAAATGAACTAAGAAGGAGATTGTTTTCACTCTAGGAGTCATTAACATCATTTACCTTTTCATCCTTTATCTCAGTTCTTTTCAGAGGGGCTCCCACACTTTGGGAAACACTGACCAGGAAGTCCAATGGTGGCCACTTAGCAAACAGGGAGTTTTGAGTCCAAGAAGCATTATTCCAAAGGAACTTCAACAGCGTCAGCAGGGATGGTGCTGAGAAGGTTACCTGGCTACAAAGCACCTGGAACCCTCTTGGCTCAGGGCAATGGTGACTCCATAGTTTGTGAGTTGGGTTTGCTATAGAAATCCCGGATATGCCTCCACCCCGTCCCGTGTGTGTGAGGCTCCTGGGCTGCTCTCTGCTGCCAGAGTGTTGATTATGCGCCACAATGAGAGCTTCCTGTCTTCCAAGACAAATGTGAGAGGGGCTGTTTGTGACGGGGCTGGCAGGCATACAAATCCGGCCGCGCGGCGCTTGTGGCGGCCCCTCATTCCTCAGTGTCACCGTCGATCTTGTAGAACTCGCATTGTTTCATTTTCCTAGCAATGCAGTAATGATTTCCTACTGATTAAGTGGGAAACGGTGCCAACACGGGCCTGCTCTAGTGGTAAGGAGGAGCCCTGCGTGCCAGTTCCCAGAGGGGCGGGTGGCACCCAGGGGGAATTCATTGGCCTCTGCACTTGTGCTGCACAAATCAAAAGAGTGGATGAGGACTGGGTGGCTCTCCTTGATGGAGATTCTCTGGGAAGGGGAAATGCCCACCCCCCTTCTTGAATTCTTACACCTGGACTAATAACATTGACACAAGACCAGGTTAACAGGGGGAAACCAATTAGATAGGTGCACACAGCAGATCATAAATGATGCTCCTGAGAACGATGACCCAGCCAGCCCTTTCATATCACTTCTTAGACAAACAATACATGGTTGAAGAATTGACATGGCAAAGATACCCAGGTTCGGGCACTCATTACTGATGAGTCTAAACAAAGTTTGGGCTCGGGCTCTAAATTAGTGAAGGGGTAAGAAAGTATGTCTCTGTGAGCTCCTTGGCCCTGGATTTCTTATCTGTAGCACCGAGGGTGTCATTCTTAGCCACCCGGCAGCAGGGAGGGCACCTCTCACAGGGAGATTTATCTCCAGCATCCAAGGAGACAAGGGAAGGAAAGTTACCCTTTGGGCAGCAGCTGCTGGTCAAGTAACTTTAATTCAATGTAGTCAATATGCCACTGTGGGCTATTGCGGGGTGGCCTTCCCTGGGCCCTGACAAGATGATGAAGGCCACATCAAACACAGTGGAACATGGTGTGGTCCTTGCAAGCAGACGGAGCTGAGCTCAGGGGCCAGCCCTGCCATATAACATTGGGTCAGTTTGGGTGAATAAGTGATTCCATCTCTTTAAGCTCCAGTTTCTTCATGAATTAAATGAGGCTAATAAAACGACAACTCATTAGACCCTTATGAGAAATGACTGAGATAACTTAAGTAAGTGTTCATAACACATCTGGGTAGCTCCCCGTAACCCTTTATAAATATACTGATGCCGTAGGTAGAGAAGAGGCAGGGATACACCGGAGCTTGCCTCATCCTCAGCTCACCTGCACATTGGCATTCCCAGGGAAGATGGGGCTGAGAGTTAGGAGAAAGTGCTTTGTGTAGATTTGGGGGTAACTAAGATAAAGAACCCAGACCTTTCTCCTAAATTTGCAATGGCTCATTCATTTGTTTGGCAAACATTTCTATTGAGCAACTACCACATGCCAGGCATAGTATTATCCCTGTGGATACATTGGTGAGAAAGAGACCCTCATCTTTGTGCTCATGGAGTTTGTAATCTCCTGGGATGGAGAAGGCTCGCCTTGACTTAGGAAAAGCACATGTGCTGAGGGTTCTGAACAGTGACAGACACAACAGGTGTCTCTTACGGGGAGATCAGACAATGTCTGCAGAGTCAGGAAATATTTCTAGGAGTGGGCAACTTTTTAATCCAAGCTCTGAGTAATGAATTCATTCAGCTAAGTGGTGAGGCGGGGTGGGAGAGGGAAGGGCTGGATCATCAGAGGAATAAAAATAAGTCCTGCCTGTCTAGGGGGGGCCTCTCAGCACAGCCAAAATTTCATTTTGCTGATTAAGTACATCTTTTAAAGCAGCCATTTAATATCATAATTTCACGGAAGAAAGAACGTTGTATCACCAGGAAAATAAGGAGCCATCATTAAAATAATGTCAACCCTTTGAATTAAATAAATTCAGTGTTATTAAATATGTACTTTGTTTTGCTCATTTTTACTTAAAAGTGTGTCTCTGACCACCAACGTTGGTTTCCAAGAGAAGTAGAGAAAGGGCAAAATCATTCTTAGTAAGTAGAGCTTCGGGCCCCAAATTGATCATTTGCTTTCCACCAGCAAGGTGACCCAGAAGATGAATGGATAGCAAAGACTAACATTCACTCAATGATCATTTTTGAGCTCCATATATGTATGCCAGATGCTGTGTAAAAGAACAATAGAGACCGAAGAAGATAACATTTACCCCCAAATGGGTATCTTTCTCTGCCCGTTGCTAGAGTTGGGGCAGAGCCAATATCACCTGAGTTGAGCTACTTGATTCCCATCACAGCCATCATTACATTCAGTGCACCACTGGCTCCGAAGGTTCTCAGAGTAGAATCGGGACTTACCCTAACATAGTTTGGGATCTAAGCACGGGGCAGATTCTAGAGATCTCACCATACTTTGGAGAATAGCCACCAGCATTTGGGGTTACTGCGTTCCCTTTGTTGTGAGCCCTCCCACCCCAGCTCTTTGTGCCTCAGGTGACTTCCCCCCGTGGCTGCCCTGCCCCAGTGCCATGAAGCTGCTGCCTCTGCCTGGGGAAGGCCCTGTGTGTCTTGAAGGGCATGTCTCAGCTCCTGGCCCTGCCCCAACCTTTCCCCAGCCATTGCCAAATGCGCTGTGCCTTGGGTTTCCCTCCGCGCCTCTGACCTTTAGCAGCCCAAGCCTTGCACTCTGAAAAGGATCCGCAGGTCTTGGAATTCCTCTCAGCCCTTCCTCCCTACTCCCAGCCTTCCATGTGCAGCCTCTGTGTTCCACTGAAACCCCTACCCGTGGTCAGAAAACTGCGGCTCGTGAACCACATGTGGCTCTTTGGCCCCTTGAGTGTGGCTCTTCCTAAGCCTTAATTAAGTTAATAACAATGTACCTACCTATATAGTTTAAGTTTAAAAAATTTGGCTCTGAAAAGAAATTTCAATCGTTGTACTGTTGATATTTGGCTCTGTTGACGAATGAGCTTGCCGACCACTGCCCCTAGACCAACTGTCCTTAGGTGGGCACAGCTCAGCCTCTGAAGGGAGCCCCGCAGATTCTGATGCATCATGCTGACCACAGGTCTGTGGAAGTTCTGCTGACTTCTCTCCATCTGCAGCAGGATGTCTTGCCCAGGGACAAAAGAAGCCACGAGTTTCTTCTCTCCTATACATTGCTCAGGTCTTTCCGGATTTTAGTTGATTTAGGTTTCTTGCCATCTCGAGAACTCTCTCTCTCCTCCCCTTCCACCCCCTCCCTTTGTTTTCCCTTCTCTGCCCCTCTCACTTCTTTCTCTTTCTTTCTTTTTCTCTTTCTCTCTCTATAAAGCTTAGTAGATAAAGCCAAATTCTACACCCTGCCCTCCTCAATGACATTTTTCTACTTCATCCCTAGAGGTAATAATTTTTAATATGTGGTCCATATCTTATATACTTTGATTAATCATAGAAACATAAAGCATTGTAGAGTGTTATTAATTCAGATTAAATGCATATACTATGCATATCATCCTGAAATTGACTTGGTTCGCTTGAGATTCTGTTTTTGAGAACTATCCATGCTAATACAAGCAGACCTAGTTCTTTGATTTCATCTCCTATTCACTTTTCCATTCTATGAACATGCCACTATATATTTATCTATTACCATCCTGGTGCACGCATGAATTGTTTTTTCTAAGGACTGAGGATATAAACATAGAAAAAGGGAAAAAGTAACATTAGGTAATTTGAGTGCTGTTTTGCATCAGATACTATTCTGGGAATGTGGACATAAGGAAAGATATAATACATTTACAGTCTAGCGGGAGAGACAGGGAGGTAAGCCATAATTGAATTTGCATTTTAGGAAGATTAATCTTGCAGTATGTGGGGCATATGGGAAGGAGTGTCTGGAAACAAGGGAACAAAATAGAAACGGTCTGTAATGATCTGGAGAGATCCAGATGAGGCACCGAAGAAATCTGAGTCAAAGCAGGGGTAGTGACTAAGTGAGAAATAATACAGACATAGCACCATGTAGCTGATACAACATGGTGGCAGAGGTGGGAAGTGAACTCACACTTGTTTCCCCCCCAGAACCTCTGCTCGGCCCTGGCTAGTATGGATCACTTGGTTGGGCATGTTCCCGGACACTGCAGGGTTGTGGGTTTGATTCCTGGTCAGGGCACATGTCAGGGTTGCAGGCTTGATCTCCAGTAGGGGGTGTGCAGAAGGCAGCTGATCAATGGTTAGCTCTCACATTGACATTTCTGTCTTTCTATCCCTCTCCCATCCTCTCTCTCTAAAAATCAATAAAAATATTAAAGAGAAAACAAAAAACACCTCTGCTTGCCCACCAACCCAAATCACATGCTGACTGACAGGAACACTGTGGAGAGGAGAGACAAGATGTTTGGGATAAAATAGTGTGTGGCCCACAGAGCCTCGTCTTAAGAAGCCTGGGAAAGATACACATACTGACTTGATAAAATGGAGGAAAAGTGCATTGTCTACTGATGTGTCAGAGCCCAGCATTGAATGGGCACAAAGGATGAACAGCTGAGTCAGATGGTGAGAGAGAAGGGACATTTCCAAGATGGTACCACTTCAGCAGAGACTACAGGACAAGTAGGATGAAACCAGGAAAAGAAAAACTATAGGTTCAATCGCATTCTAGGTAGAAGAAAGAATTTGTAGGATTATATGACCAGACAACCAGTTACATGGTGACTACCGTGTGCCAGGCACAGGTCTAAGCTTTCACCCTCACAACCACCCTGTAAGATAAGCAGTCTTATTACTATTATTCCCATTTTCTGGAGGAGTAGAGTGAGGCATAGAGAGGTTAAAGTTCTTGCCCAAAGTCACACACCTGGTCAGTGACACGGAGAGGAATGAAACCCTGACAGTGTGGCTCGGGACCACGATCTCAATCCCTGTGCTAAGTCAACCCACACTGTGATGACTCCCAGCTCAGCACAGACACAGACAGTGGCCTGCACTTCAACTCAGGATGCAACAGGGTTTACTGGGTGAAAGTGTCCGATAAAAGAGCCAAAGGGGGAGAAATCGGGCTGGGGGTGGGGAGGAGTGAGGGATATCTCAGTGAGGGAAGACAGTGTGGGTGTGCCATGGGAGCCCTGAGAAGAATGGTAGGAAAGGAAGGTGGTACCTAGATTCAACATTAAAATATTCATGCAGGCTGCTGCCGCCACTGGTTCGGGCTGCACCTGATGCTCCTCTCTCTGGTCCCTATTCTCAATTCCACCCTGATGCACGTGACCCCCCTTCCTGATATTTCTCTCACTTCCCAGTCTGCACAGTCAAGAGTTTTCTGAAACTTTTCCATCTGCAAAGCTTCCAGGCCCCCAGTCTTAGAGCACTGTGTGCATGACATATTCCTTCCTCCCTCTTCCTTTCTCTCCTCGCCCCCTTCTTCCCACACTGGATACGTTCTGTTACCGCTGAGAAGACATGGAGATGTGGGGCTGGTAGTTACAGACAGGGATCACCTAAATTCCCTTCTCTGATGTGGGGAGCCGCTATAGGATTAAACCTCGGACTGACCTGTTGGCAAAGTCACAAACAAGTTCCAGCTTAGAGGGCACAGTCCTCTTAAGCATAATTAGGCTTGAACTTAAGACTCTCCCTAGATCTTACCTGGGAAGCTAATGGGCTGAGGGAAGTGCAACAAGAACAAAAACAAGTGTAACTCACAAGAACAGTGTAAACAAGTGAAACTCACAAGAACAGTGTAACTTTGGTAATCACTACCTTGTTTACCTCTGACTATAAAATAAAGGCTCAGCTTGCCTCAGGATCTTTCTCTGTGGCTTCAGCCAGGCACAGGAAGGTCCACAGAGACTAAAGAGAGTTAGAGAGCTCTGAACGCTGTCTCCGTCCACACCTTTGGGAACCCCTGGACTCCCGGGGCTGGACCCTGGCACACTGAGAGCTTGCAGTCCATTAGAAACAACAAACAAGTAAAGATAATTCCTCTGGCCCTACCCGGTTTGGCTCAGTGGATAGAGTTCTCTTTCTCTCTCCCCCTTCCTCTCCGAGATCAATAAAAATATATTTAAAAAAATAATTCGTGTGTGACATCAGGAACTTGGGGGCTGAAGAGATCTTTCCTTTTCATGCAATGCTCAAATTGGAAGAAAAGTCAAAAAGGAGTTTGTCTTTTGGTTCCTATCTTTGTGTTTCAGACCCCTATGGTCTGCCTAGAGTTTCAGAATATATAGCTGGCCTCTCCTGAAAAATTAGGAGGTCTGTGATAATATTAGAAGATTACTATCACTATGATGAATGAAATACAAGTTCAAAATAATACCCAAGACTTACATTGCATTTCCTATTCTCTGGCAATTTTTCTAAGTGCTTTCCAAACAGAAACTCATTTGGTCTTTGCCACCATCTCTTGAGGGATGCGCCATTATTGTCCTCTACATGAGGGAATTAGAGCATGGGGAGACCAAGCAGTTGGTCCAAGGCCACGTGGCTGGTAAGTGGCAGGCACGAGATGTGCACCCAAATGATATGACTCTGGACACTGAGCTTTCAACCACTGGGAATTATTTCCTGTTATTTATAAATAAATAAAATTACTGACTGCACAGAAGTTACATTTTCTTTATTTTCTCAAGGACTAGCTTCTTAAAAAGTTATCTGAGTGCCTGAAAAATGGTTTTGGCCTTAAAATAAAGCTCTTGAACTAAAAAAAGATTGGTTTTGACAGATTTTAGTTAAATCTCGTTTTACAGATGACTAAACCTACAGAGGAAATGACTTTCCCAGGATCACAAAGTAGACTAGTAACAGAACCTGGATGAGGACCCAGGCAGTACAGAAAAATATTGATGAATATATGCTTTGAGACAGAGATAGCCACGTTTAAATCCCAGCTCAGTCTCTAATCCACTCTGCAGGTCAGAGGGCATTGCTTATTTGCCCTCAGTCTCCATTTTCCCATCTGTAAAATGGGAATAACATCATATCAACCTCACATGGTTGTTGTAAGGATAAACTAAGACAATGTATGTAAGTGCCTAATTGTACCACCT
The DNA here is from genome assembly GCF_000327345.1 of Myotis davidii. Lineage (NCBI taxonomy): Eukaryota > Metazoa > Chordata > Mammalia > Chiroptera > Vespertilionidae > Myotis > Myotis davidii. The sequence goes on from NW_006290541.1 coordinate 892,579, forward strand.
ATGCTGTTGCTGGTACAATTGTTGTCATTCGTTATTTTAATTCACCCAGATCTCCTCAGTTTAAGAGTCTTTACCATGTGTCAGATAACATTTCAGGCAAAATAAACAGCATGTATGTGCTCCCACCCCCTTTAGTCTTCACGATTAGAAGCACCTGCTATAGTCAAACAAAATAGACTCAATGACTTCTTAGCACCAGATTGAAATGACCAGGCTCCATGAAGGAGGATACAGTGTTCTTAGTCCTGGCCAGGTATCTCAGTTGATTAGAGCATCATCCCGATATGCCAAAGTTGCTGGTTCAATTCCCAGTCAGGGAACATACAAGAATCAACCAGTGAATGCATAAGTAAGTGGAACAAGTCGATGTTTTTCAATCTCTCTCTCACTCTCCTTCTCTCTCTCTCTCTCTCTCTCTCTCTCGCTCTCGCTCTCTCTCCCCTCTCCTTTCCTATCTCTATAAAATCAATCAATTTTTTTTAAAAGGACACAGTGTTCTTGCTCTGTCTCCAATTAAGGACTCGTGTTTTTGATTGTCCAGCTTTCCTATCTGGAATTCTTTTGCTGATTTATCGTGTTTCTGTTTTTGTTCATTTATTTTTCATAGTTGGTAGAAGTCATCTAAAATAAAATGCCAGTGTACAGGTTCTAGAATGACAGTTTAGCTGTCAGCTAAAGACTTCTTTATCTTCACATGCTTAGATGCAAAAAGGGGGCTTTAGGGGTGTGACCGAGCCAAAGAAAGAACACAAATAATAGGAAATGTGTGTTCTCCCTGTGTCATGGCTGACAGATCACAGTTTTGTATCCTAATGTGGAGATCCTAATGGATCCTAATGCCATCCTCCTAGTCGAGAGAGGCCCATCATTCTGCTAAGGATGGGAATGTGTGTCCGAGCTCACACTGGAGCCTCGGAACCTGCAGGTGTGGAATTGCACCCGTCTGCTCATCTATGGGCCCAGGTAGTTCAATATTCTCCATGGATTTCTGGTTTCTTGAAACGATTTCCTACCTGCTTCAACATTTGTCACATTTTCTCCTCAGTTTCCTTCTGTCATGTTTGCTGCTTTCTTTCCTTCTCGGGCTTATGGAGACATCCATCCTGCTCGAGGAGATCGTCAGTAAAATGACCCGCTTGGTGCTGTGATTAGCCGAGAACAATGCTCCGCCTGCCCCGTGTTTGCCAAGTCAGCATCCCCTGCCTTTACTGCTAGCATTTCAGATGTCAGGAAGTGGTTTTCAAATGGTAAGCGATTAAATCTTTCTATAGTAAGAGAGAGTTGTGGCAGGCAGTGCAGACTTTCCCCTCAAATATTTTTATTTGTTTTTAGAGAGAAATAAAGGGATAGGAAGAAAGGAAAACATCGATCAGCTGCCTCCTGCAAGACCCCTACCCCTAAGAAGCCTGAAACCAGGGCATGTGCCCTGACAGAGAACTGAACCAGCAACCTATCAGTGCACAGGACCACGCCCAAACAACTAAGGCACACCAACCAGGGCCAGGCAGTGCAGGTTATTTTTAAAACAAACACCCCTATCACACTGAGTGTGATGAATCCATGGTTCTTCATAAGCCACTTGGGCAGGACGTTAGGGTTGCAATGAGCCACTTAGGGATAGGAAATTGCTTGGGTGTAGGACAGTAATGGGCATTCACCTATGGTCTTGCCCAGTATCTCTTCTCTTTTTTTTCTGATTACAGAATATCCCTTTTTCCTTTGCAAAATTTTCCAGCCTGACCCATCTGTCTTCTAGCCATTGAAATGGCCATGTGACTGCAGCTAATTGCTCAGAGCATACCCTCCCGGACACAACCACTGATCCAGGACCATGGCTATAATTCCAGAAAGGCCAATCAGAGACTGATAAGGCCCCAAGGAAAGAAGGGATCTCTCTCCTCCCAAGACTGTGAGGTCTGTAAGTCTGAAACTTACTTGGAGAAGGTATGGTTGAGAAATAAACCACCCCCACCACCAACAACAAATGGACCTAAGAGATAGGAGAGAGAGAGAGAGAGAGAGAGAGAGAGAGAGAGAGAGAGAATATAACTTGAGCCCCTGCAGGAAATTGTACCTGAATTCATTTTCATACAGGGAACTTGCAATTGCACGAGTCATTCCCACTCAACTCCCTTTGCTGTTGTTGTTTTATCTAGTCTCAGCTGGCTTTCTGTCACCTGCAACTCAGAATCTGTACTGATTTGCCAAATATCTGTGTGAAGGTATGGTCAGGTTTCTTCCCAAAATCTCACTGCAAGGCCAGAGACAGGTTGAAGTTGGTTCTACTTTCAAATACCCATGACTGGCACCTAAGGTTCAGAGGTGTAGCGGAAAGGCACTGGCCTTGGAGTCTAGAAGTTGTGCTCTAACTCCGCTCTGTAACTGCCTTGTTGTGTCACTGTGGATGCTGCTGCACCTCCAAGGGCCTCCGTTTCACTTCAAGTCATACTTCACTTGTAAACAGATTGAAATAATGGGGGCAGTAATCAGGCATATTATTTCAAAACTTGGCTCTTGTCTGTAAAAGTATAATGATGGTGAACCAAAAAAAAAAAAAATCCCATGTTTCAGATTCTTGGTCTATAAAAATAAAGATGAAAATAGTAACTATCTCATGGAGAATCAAAAATGTATGTATTTAGCATAATGTCTAGTATATAGTGACTCTCAATACATGTAAGCTAATGTTATTACTTTACTGAGACTTGGGAAGAATTGCTAAATATTCAAGACTTAGGATATTATATGCATAAGCCCAGCCATTGTGTGTGAGTGTGCACATTGTGTGTGTGTATGTGAGAGAGAGAGAGAGAGAGAGAGAGAGAGAGAGAGAAAGAAAGAGAGAGAGAGAGACAGAGGGGGACAGAGAGAAAGGGAGTTGGCAGTAATTTCCAGGGTATTCACAATGCACAGATTCTATACTGAATCCCATCTCTGACATTATCATTAGTTGTCTTTTGATTGATCAGATCATTCTTACTTCCTTTTTCTATCCCCCCCCTCTTTTTATTTAACAATTTATTGCTTACATGTAATGTACCAAGCGTTTTCCTATGAATGAAGTGTAAAATAGAAAAATCACACACATCTTTCCCTCTTGGACATTAATAATGAAGGTAGCCCCTATGATGATTCACCCCAGAACCATCACACACATCACTTTGCCACAGGGCAGTCAGACTGAGCTCTTCTCGTGTGTTCATCTCTGTCATCAATGCTCCCTCCATTTCCAGAATTGTCTAGAGAAAACATAGGAGGTGGCAAACCTATATGAGCTAGTGGCACGTGGATAGTAAAGCATGCGTTTTCTAAGCGTTGGCCACTGCAATTGTAGAAACAACTGGTACCTGCCCCTGGGAGCAGCCCACACCTTGTTTACCTGGGAAAATTAAAATAGATACAACCAAAAAGGCACCCCTTCTTTGGGCCCAGATCGGCTGTGCCTGGCTCTCCCCGTGACAAGGGTGAGTTATAAACCAAGGGCGGCATTTGTTCCCCATTCCTCTCCCCTGTACGCCTGGTGCTCCCAGGTGCCTGTGATGGAGATGTGATTGCACTTGCACAGAAGGAGATATTTTAAGACCTGCCAAAACCCTTGGTTCAGAGCTCGCTTTCCCAGGCAGCGTGTCTGAGCACGGAGACTGCCCTGAATTATGGAGACCTGAAAGGGTTTGCCAGGAGGAGTCCGTCGTGGGGAGGGGGGGCCTGGGGTGGGCTGCAGCTGGAGTCTGATTCCCTTCCTCCTTCCCACCAGCTGGCCTGCAGCTTCTGTGTCTCCTCCGGGAGCTGTCTCCCGGGCCTACACAGGAAGGGTAGGATGGACCCGGAGGGGCAGGGGTGGGGGGTAGGGAGTGGCTCTGAGGATTCAGGGCACCCCCCCCCCGCCCGTTTATTTTTGATGCTGAGAAACAAGACATGAGCAGATGACTATCCAGATAATCTGGCTTCAGATCTCAGAAGCAGAGTTTTTAAATTAAAATATGGGAGTTCCAGCATTAAATAACCCAGATATGCCTTTAAATTAAAATGTGGGAGTTCCAGCATTAAATAACCCGGATATGCCTTTAAATTAAAATGTGGGAGTTCCAGCATTAAATAACACAGACAGATGCGTCTTCCTTCTCATACGGAAACAGTCGCAATGAATGTCTTTGTTCCAGGCTCTTTCCAAGTGTGTGTGCAGTTAATTCTCACCACAATTCTATTTTTATCCCCAGACAGAGTTGGGGAAACTGAGGCACATACACTGAAATTTGCATGAAGTCACATATCCAGAAAGAGTAGAGGCAGGATTCAAACCAAAGCGGGCAGTTTTCAGGCCTACGAGGCCTGTTGCAGATATTGATGATGAAGATGAAGAAGATGGTGATGACGATTCCTTCTGCAAAGTGCTCTATCTGCCTTTTTTCATTTATTCTGCCTCAGCAACACCACCAGCTCATGGTTTGATCCCGGTTCACAGCTGTGCACGCATTGGACTAAGAGAATCTAAAGGATTTGCACCAGGTCACAATTAAATAAATCTGAATCAGGATTTGCACCTCAATCTGCTCAACTCCAAGTCCATGCTTTCTAAACGGCAGGGTAGTGACTTCAGGTGAGCACTCAGTGACTGTGACATGGAAAAAGGTCCAAGACCTTCACAAATCCTCAAGGTAGCCAATGCCACCAGAGCCATGCTCAAGGCTCCTCATGTATGCGGTAAAGCACAGCTGAAGGAAAGCAGGTTGATGCCCTAACGGGTTTGGCTTGGTGGATAGACCATCAGCCTGCGGACTGAAAGGACCCAGGTTCGATTCCAGTCAAGGGCATGCACCTTGGTTGCGGGCACATCCCCAGTAGGAGGTGTGCAGGAGGCACCTGATCGACATTTCTCTCTCATCAATGTTTCTAACTCTATCGCTTTCCCTTCCTCTCTGTAAAAAATCAATAAAATTAATAAAATAAAAAAAAAGAAGAGCAGGTTGCCTTGCAGAAAAAGAGTGAGTCTGTAAATACAGAGCTGGATTTCTGTCTAAGAACCAACATGTGCTTAAATCCCTGCCCTCTCTCATCCTTTCTGTCCCTCTAGGAGGTGGTTGCCCCGTGGGGGCCATTTCTTTCACAAGGTAACAAGTTGAGAGCTCCGAGTATGTGCTGACAGGGCGTGAACAACAGGGATAGAATGTAGAGGACTTAGCTTTGCAGGCATCACCTGTAATCCCTGTTCAGTAAAGATAGATTATGACACAGCATGGGCCTAAAAATAGAGCCATTACAAATTTTGAATTTGTGAACAAATAATGATTATGATAACATTAGTTCTTATTTAGGCGAAAACTAGAGCCAGGCCTCAACCTAATGTCTACTTATCAAAGAATGATGGAATAAACAACAGAAAATCTGTGCAGGGGAGTACAATAGAGCAGTGAGAAGGAATGTGCGATTTCTCCATGGATTGCTATGGAGTGACTGCTGGGGTATATTTCAAAATTACAAATCTAAAATAGGGAAAAGTATTTATACCCTGGTGCTACCACTGAAGAGAGAAAGGGAATATGAGTATGTAATAACTTAGGTTAAAAACAATGAAAGGACTTTCAGAATTCTAAAATGAGACAGAGAGAAGGAAGGAGAAAACAATGGGAAAGACTGGGATAGAATCTTGGTGGGGGGGTTTTTTAATTATAGACTTATTTGACTATAAATTAGCCTCTAAAACTATGTGACAATATTTTACATAATCACAGAACAGACATATTTTTAAAAAATCCTAAAACATAACACATGAGCCTAATTGTGTGAGAGGTTGCCGGCTTACACACTGAGGGGGCAACTATATGGTGGTTTTTTATGAGAGTGTATCTCATAAAATCACCTCTTATGAGATACACTCTCATCCGAAAGAACTTGGGGAAAACTTTTAAGAAATCATATTGGTGGAAATGGTATTTCTATTGTCACTCTGGTCTGTTTTGTGTGTGTGGTGTGAGATTAAAAACAAATGAGTAATTATATTGGTGTCATTGGGAACCAGGGTTTTTATCATAGAAGAAAGAAAATACAGATTATTAAGGTTAGTCCTGGATTTAATTTATAAATATCACCCCCTCCTCCCAGGAGAATTAGAATCTAAATATCCGACCACAAGCTTGTCACCACCAATGCCTCAGGACTTGACCCTGGACAGAGCGCTTGTTCTGATAGTGCACCATTCTTTAAGGCATAATCTAAAAGTGTGAAGTAAAACTATGTCTCTTGAAAAAGAAATCATTGGTTTTGTGGCTCACACCCCTATTAGTATTGCTGTGATTGCATATATACCTCAGGGTATACAGGGAGGGTGGTAAGTAACTATCAACTCTAGTTCCTTTGGCCCACCCATTTGATGGCCCATCCACTAAACTCTTAGTCTGCTAGTTAAAACCATTATGAATTTCAAAAGTGTCAAACATAGCAGAATTAGAGATGTGATAAAATATCCAAAGGCAAAAAGCTATGGAAGAACATCAGTTCATCCTGAATGATTAAGCCATAACTTGGTTACTTTCTGGACTGACTACCGTATTTGCCGGCGTATAAGACGACTGGGCGTATAAGACGACCCCCTAACATTTCCACTCAAAATACAGAGTTTGTTATATACTCGCCGTATAAGACTACCCCCTCTTCCGCACACCTTCCACACACCAAATAAAAGGTAAAACAATATCAGATTTGATTTTAACATTTTAATTTATATTCAAATGCTTATGACATGCAGGAAAACTGTCACAAGGCTGTATGTAATCAAACATATACATAAAACAGTGCAAGTTTATTACCGGTAAACATACCGGTAATTCACTAAAGAAAACACACTCTATAGACTGGTACCGTAGATGCTTCTCAGGAACACAGGCAAGCAGCCCACAACCTAGAGGGACTGTCAATGATAGAAGTAAGATAACAAATAGAGGTAGAGAGCAAGTGCCGGGCAAGTCCCTAGCAAGTTTGCCGGCGTGACAGTTTCACCTTAAAAGCCTTCAAGCTCCTCTTCATCATCTGATATTAAAGTTCATCAACGACCTCTTGGTGCCATGATAGGGATGATAGGGGTTTGACTGGTCGACATTTTCTATGCTGTACTGTACAATGGGGCAGTATTGTGGTTGGCTGTTGGCTGTATACAAAGCCTGATTTGATTGGTCCCTGCTCCCTGTTTGCCCGCCCTGTCACTATAGCAGTCTGGTCCACCCTTGCATCAGCATCTCCCTGGGACCTCACTAGTGCGCAAGTGCGAGCTCTTCAACATTCTAACAGGCACCATGATAGCGCAAAATCGCGAATCTTCAATGCATATGTAAAGAAATATACGGTAACCCGAATTTACCACACTCGCAAAATCGCACACAGCCAACCATACACGCAGTATGGTATCGCGATTCGCGATTTTGCGCTATCATACTGGGTGTATGGTCGGCTGTGTGCGATTTTGCGAGTGTGGTAAAATCGCATAACAGCAAAATCGCATAACAGCCGAGCATACACCCAGCAGCGCTGCTGATGCCTGAACGGTATGTGGAATGAAGTGGGCGGGCATCGGGAGGCCACTATGGCACGGGGCAAGCACTATGGGCAGTCTATCTGAAGTGTACCTGGCGTATAAGACGACCCCCCACTTGGAGGCATATTTTTCAGGGCCAAAAAATCGTCTTATACGCCGGCAAATACGGTAAACTTTAAATATCAAGGTGAAGTATATTGTGGAGCTTTGGCATCAGGTAGACCTAACCTAACACCCAGCATTTAAGAGCCTGTTATTCAACAGTCCAGAGCATCCACTCCCATGGGGGTCAAGTGTAGGTCATTGTACCTTTCTCTTGGAGTGGTTGTGATGAGTAAGTGAAATGATGAGGTAACATCCAGATCTGAGGCAGATGCAGTAGACACTCAACATCTTATATAATAAAAGCCTAATATGCAAATTTTCCCCTCGGGTGGTCGTTTCACTGGGAGACTGAGTTCAACTGCTCACTATGATGTGCGCTGACCAGCAGGGGGTGGCATGGAACACGGCGGGTGTTGGTGATGCATCACTGGCAGTGGGTGGCAGTGGAAGTGCTGCCAGCCCCAAGGGAGACCACGGTGGGATGGTGGAGCAGGTGACCGGGCCTCGCCAGGCCAAGGTGGGTGCAAGCAGGGGCCTGATTGCCCAGCTGATCACCCCACAGATGGCGAGAAGTGGCAGTGGCAAGTGACAGGGTCACCACTTGGCTCCCAGGCACTGAGGGAGTAGGGCAAGGGGCCCAGCCCTGATCGATCGCCTGCAGGTGGGATGGTGGAGCAGTTGAGGGGGCAGCACCAGCCAAGGCAGGGTGTCAATCAGGGCTGTGGGGCTGTGGCTGGGGGTGAGAGCTGGGGCCCAATCTCCGCAGGCCACCCTGAGGGGCCGCACTCGTGCATGAATTTGTGCACTGGGCCTCTAGTATTATAATAACTAGGTTATGCTTCAGAATCCAAGGTCAACTAGCACACTGTTGCTGCCCTGGAGTTCTGCAACTCACCTAGCTTCCCATTTAACACTTTCACATCTAAAACAGGTTTGCTGGGAAAATCACTGGCACTTGAGGAAACTGAAAGTAAATGTTAAAAAATAACTTCACGTTGAGCTGTGATTGTCATGAAGGGTATTTGACAAATATGTACCATTTTTACCTGCCTTTGAACACATGGTAGAACTTCATTTCCTGAGCACAATGCCATTGAATTAGAGCCAAGTGATTAATATTGTCCATTAAATTGTCAACCAAAGTAATGTTATTGAGTGTCATGTCCACACTGGAGATTTTAAGTGCTGGTGCAAGACTCCCCAGAGCTCTCTCACAACACAGCAACCACCTGAGATGCTCTAGATGACAACTGTCCAATCAGCCTGAATTCCCAATTAACAAAATAAGCAAGGCTCTGAAGCTGAGTTGTTTTGGATATTTAGTGAAAGCAAGAAATCAAACTTTTTTCTTTTCTTAAGCTGCTGAGATTTTTTGGAAATGCTTGTTACTACAGCATCATCTAGCCCATCCTGACTGATACACAAATATCATCAAGATTTCAGTCAATTGGTTTTCTGTAACTTAATTAAAATAAGTTCATTTTTGTTTTACAGGGTCTGTGTTATGGTTACCCTTGAAAAAAAAAATTAGATCCAGTGCTCAGCATTGTATATGTAAATTTGATCATCTTACTCCAGATTGTTTAGAATCATAGCACAGATCAGTAGATAACAGAAATGCAGCCAAGTATGTCTCCCAAAGGGATACCCTTATTGCCTACCACTATCCTTAAATGTTTTGTTCACTTTAGGTTTCTTCCGCCGACTAATGAGCCTTAGCCTCTGAGCCTTTGCACTTGCTGATCCCTCTACCTAAAGCATGTCATCCTCAAATGTTGAAATAGGTGGCTTTACCCTCTATGCATATTTCATTTCCCCAGATAGGTCCTCCCTGATTAACCCAGGCATTATTATTTCACTCTGTTTTATTCCCTTCATGGAACTTAGTACTAACTGTATCTGTTTTATTTATGTGTTTGCTTATTAATTATCTGGTTTCCCTCCTGAACAAGACAGCGCTTTTCTTTAGCTTGTTCATGGTTAGAAAAAAAGACAGTGCCTCAAACCAAAGTGACAGACAGAGATGCTCAAGAAATATTTATTCCATAAGTAAAGATGAGAATATGAGACACATTTTCTTCTCTATCATTGCTGAAGGGCATGTCACTATCCCCACTCTACCTTTACTGAGGACTTTGGGTATGTCCTACTGAAAAGTCAGACCATTTGTGAGGTTATTGTGTTAAACACTCAACTTCCTCCCTCTCTTTATCTCAGAGCAGTAGGGGCTGCATTTTCTGACAAAGATAGCCTTCCATTCCTTTCTCTCCTGATGGTTCTGAAATTTCCTCTTCATCAGGAAACATATGCTCTCCTCTCTGCTAATTCCGTCTCAACTTCATCGGTCACAAAAACTCTCCTGGGAGCTCTGTTGTGTGGGTAATTGAAACTTTGTGAATTTTGAAACTTTGCTTCAGCCACTTCTCTTACATGCCTGTTTCTGACTAAATTCTACTTGGTTCATAGAATACTGGGCTTTCTCTCACTCTCTTTGGAATGGCAGCTTGCCAGGACTTGCTAGTTGCCCCTGGTCATGTCACTGTAGGGAAGTAAATAGAAATATTTCTTACCAAAATTTTATTTATTTATTTATTTATTTATTTGTATTTTTATTGATTTCAGACAGGAAGGGAGAAGGAGAAAGATAGAAACATCAATGATGAAAGAGAATCATTGATCGGCTACTTCCTTCACACTCCCTTCTGGGGATCAAGCCCACAACCCAGGTATGTGCCCTTGACCAGAACTGAAACCAGGACCCTTCAGCCCGCAGGCCAATGCTCTATTCCAGTGATGGCGAACCTTTTGAGCTCGGCATGTCAGCATTTTGAAAAACCCTAACTTAACTCTGGTGTCGTGTCACATATAGAAATTTTTTGATATCTGCAACCACAGTAAAACAAAGATGAATATTTTTGATATTATTTTATATATTTAAATGCCATTTAACAAAGAAAAATCAACCAAAAAATGAGTTCGCGTGTCACCTCTGACATGCGTGTCATAGGTTCGCTATCACTGCTCTATTCACTGAGCCCAACCAGCTAGGACAAAATATTTATTTTTTGGATGGTGAAGCACAGGTACACAATAGAAGAGTTAATATTCAAATAAGATATTTAGCAGTCATGGCTTTTAGTCCCATTGCTTTATTAAATGGTGACAGGGTAATTCCATTTGGGTAATTTGACCCCCTGGGAGTACATGGACCCAGTCACTTCAGGATATCAGCAGTGTGAAGACGTGCAAGACTCGTGATGACTAGTCCACGAGCCATCTGTCTTCTGGGGAGGCTCTTGCAATATTTATCAGCCATTGCCCGTTTCTTCTCTTTCCTTGGAGAAGACAAGGCAAGCAGTGGGACTCAATATAGACACACTATCCTGAAAAGGCATTGATTTCAGGATAGAGAAAACATTCCGTGCTCCGGACATTGTGCAAAGGGCAGTTCATATTTGCAATGGCATCACACATGTGTACAGCCATCTCTACTTTGACTTGCAGTAATGTACACACATATTCTTACTGAAAAAATTTTTGAAGTCCCTGTTTACCAAGGCACTTTCCAAAATCAATTATATTGCCCTCTCGGAGGTCTATTTATGACTTATTTGTGTGCATGTGTGTGTGTGTGTGTGTGTGTGTGTGTATGATATATGTAAAATGATGAGAAGAAAGTTTAGAGGTAAAAATATATATAATTATGATTATGTTCATTTAAGGTTTTTCTCAATGCCAGACACTGTACTAAGTGCTTTATTTGTGATATGATTTATCACTTAATTCTCACAATGCAAAAAGTACCTACTAGTATGCAAAAAGTACCTCTTTAAAAGTGAAGAAACTGAGGCACTGAGGGATTAAGTAGCTTATTCAAGACCACACTGCTATGGAGGAACTAGGGGTGGGCCTGGGGAGTTTTAGTCATGATTTTATACCTAGCAGAAATCATAAACTATGTAAAATTGTTGCCTGCTGGTTTTATTTCCTTTAACTCTATAACCAAGCAGTTCTCCTTAACGTTATTAGAAACATATTATTTGAAACTGTGCACTTTTCAATTGAACGGCTGCATTCCAGTTTCCTAAATCATCCTCTGATGCTGAAGATCATAATATTAAGAAGCTCCTAGGGAAACCTAGACCCTCAGAAATTGATATGTGTGTTTTTCCCCAGGAAAGAGATCATAGTTTAAAAATTTCTCCAAGGACTTCATGACCCAGAAAACAACACGTAATAGAAAATATTTGTGTTTCCTTATTTATTCTCTAAGGTTAATTTCTATGTACACAGTCAATAACTATTTCCTAACAGTGATCAAAGCCCTGGATAGAGTGACAAATCAGACATGGTCTCCTTTCTCCACGAGCCCCAGTGGCGTCTGCACACGGAATGATGATGGCCCCTTAGTTGTGATGAACCTCCCGGCTGCTCTGGCCACACCAGCCTGTGGTATCTGTCTTTTTCTAACTTACCCAGAGTCAGGGTCACAAAGGTCAGCACATAATACTGGTTTTAAATTAGGTCCTATAAAAGCTATAATACTTTCAACAATAAAGATGATTTTTTAAAAGACATAAAAATAAAAGAAATTAATTAGTCCCTATCTATTAACAATCTCCCCATTTGTATCAAGTGTTCCTTAAAGGCAAGGACGATGCTTTCCCCATTTCTGGCATCTCTACCCTGCATCTTTTCCAGGGGAAGAAGTGGGGGGGAGGGGCAGATATCAACTGTTCAGTAATGTTCTTTGAGCATCTTTAATATGCCTGGTGCAGAGGAGACAATTTGGAGGAGATGGATTCGAACCCCCACAGCTCCACTTCCTCACTGCTTGGCCTTAAGTGAGTTGCTTTCCCTGTCAAGTCTTCATTTATCTCACCTGGAGAAAAGGAGAGCCCATCTCTACCTCTGATGACTGTGTGATAATCAGAGATCACGTATGCTCAGTGCCCACCACATAGGAGGCTCTTGGCAAATATCTATGCCTTTCCTTTCTGGGTCTCACCACCCATTGGTTGGATCAAGTCAACCAAGGAAGTGTTTCTCTGCCTGCAGCCCCCAGAGGACCCCTTCCCTTCCCGGCGCTGAGCTGGAGCCAGAGAGTGGCTTTCCCCCAAGTCTTCCCAGCTCCACCATCTGTGCAGCCAACTGTTCCTCTGACTGCGAGCTTCTCAGCTTCCTGCCTGCAGCCCCGCTAAGCAGGTGTGGCCGGCGCCTGCCTCCTCTCTGCTTTGCATGTGGCATCTGATTGTGTTTGACAGGCTGCTCATGCTGGAGAAAAAAAACAACACACCACATGGATTGGATTAAATGCTCTTTGTTTAGACCTTATTAGCCAACGAGGCTGCTGCATAATTAATTGGAGAATAAGCTGTAATCTCCCACGGAGGCAGAAACTCTGCCCCTTAAAGCACCAGCCTTGCTTGTATGTAGCATCCTACATGGATGACAGGGGCCAGGGGTACAGTCCTAACTGGCTGGTGGTCTTTGAGGAAGAAATAGGCATAGACAAGGAGAGAAGAGGACAATAAAAATGTTCTTTCCACACCGACCTTCAATCACCCACTGGACATTAATAAAGAGGTCACCTTGGCAGGTTGGTTAATCAAAGATTTAGTTTCCACATTTGTGATGATTAAATAAAACAAAACATTTAAAGAGTTTAACATAGCCCTGGCCACTGTAGCTCAGTTGGTTGAGCGTCGTCCTGTGTACCAAAAGGTCCCAGGTTTGATTCCTGGTCAGGGCATAGTTGGGGGTTGTGGGTTTAGTCTCCATTTGGTGTCATGTAGAAGGCAGCTGATTGATGCTTCTCTCTCTCTCTCTCTCTCTCTCTCTCTCTCTCTCTCTCTCTTTTCCTCTCTCTCTGAAATAAATAAAAAACATTTTTTTAAAGTTTAGCACAATGCCTTGCATGGAATGAACACTCAATATATGTTAGCCAATATAAATTAACAATAATAATTATTGTGGGTACAGTTAAATGGTAGATTGTTTATCAACAATAATTATATGTATTATTATAACAATATAACTTATTAATATATAATTATTTTATTATCATTATAATATCTATTATTCTTAAAACATACACTGTTCAGAGAAGTCCCCAGAGGACCAACCCTTCTCAAATTGAGCTTTTGATATTTTTAAATAATAGAATTCCAGACACTTCTGGAAACTGCTAGTCTTATCCTCCTATTTTACCTCAGTCAGCACAGAGAGAAGTGCCTTGTCCAGACAGAAACAGGAATCTAGTGGCAGTAGTGAAAGGGTTAAGTGGGCTGGTCTACGCTTTGTTCTTGATCAGGTAGAGCAAGTATCCAGAAACAATACAAACAACCCTTCTTTTTAAGATCGTTCTATTAAAAATACAAGCACAAGCAAAATAATTGTTTCTATTCACCCATTTGTCCCACTTTATTAATCTGAACCTTTCTTAGTTAAAAATAATTTTTTTTTATCAAAAGCAAAGCAAACTTCAGCATTGGAAAAGGAGTCCCATCTGCCTAGTGGGGCTGAGATGAGTCTTCACAGCCCCTCCCTACTTTAAAATACCCCCCCACCCCCATCTTCCTGATGCCTGAAATCCCTCCTGACAGCTGTCCTTCCTGGTCCCATGGTAGATCTGCAGCAGCCATGTGCTGAATAAATGAAAAAATCCCAGTTTCTCCTTAGACTGATGCCATCCGCTGTGTCCAGCTGCAGCCTCCCGGGGGGGCCACATTTATGTTAGCATAGCTGCTGTATCTGCTTTCTTTTGGAGAGTGTTTGCATAGCACAGCCGTCCCATGCCTTTCTTTTTTTTTTTTCCTCACAGAAGATAGTGTATTCATCAAATGGGGCGACAGGAAAAAAAGTGATTAAAATAGAGCAGGTAGGTCATAGTGGTTTTGCATGGATTAGTGACATAATTGCCAGACTAGCTATTCACTATCACCACTTTGCACACCACATCATTTTATTGTTTTCGAAACAGTCCACTGGCTGAAGAAGTAAATGTCCAAATGTCCTGGTTTTTGAGACTTGGGATATCTCAGACTTTCAGAGCCTTAAACTTGGCTATTGGTTTCCTATTGGATAAAACATCAGCTAATGTGTACATATGCAAGGCTGGTTTTGTTGTTACCCCTTCTCCTTCTCCTGCCTCTTCTCCTCTGTGTCTCAGATACATAGCACCCTCCTGTTGTCCAAAGTGTCTGACCCAAATGGCCCTGCCCTTCACTCTACAGAGCATCTTCTTTCTTCCCAGCATCATCCCTTTTGGGCCCCAGCAACACTCAGGTGATGAACTAAATACACTCTAAGGTATGAACAGAACTAAATCCTTCCAAGGTGAATTTGGCTAATGCCAGCTCTCAGAATGTTCTGAGAGATACTGGTGAAGAGATTAAGAAAAAAAAATCATAGGCAACAGTACTTGATTACCAGAGGGAAAGATGGGGGAGGTAAAAAAGGGTAAAGGAGGGATGAATGATGATGGAAGTAGATATGACTTGGGGTGGTGAACACACAATCAACATGCAGATAACGTATTATAGAATTGTACACCTGAAACTTATATAATTTTATTAAGTAATGTCACCCCAATAAATTCAATATTTAAAAAAGTTGAATCATCAAGAGAATATCCAAAGATAATATTGCTCAGAAAGTATTGCCCATGCCTTTATTTTCAACATCGATTTACCGTCATATCTAAAGAGTATTTTTGTAAACAGAATATATCAATCTCTTCAATTCTGACAATGTCTGTCTTTTAAATGGATTAGCTCACCTATTTACGTTTAATATAATTTATGATATATTTAGGCATAGCCACCACTGTTCGATTTTCTCTCTCTCATTTTTCTATCTCTTTTCTGTCTTTTATTTCTATTGGGATATTTTTCTTGTGGGTGTCCCCTTCTATTGATATAGTAATTATGCATACTTTTGCTATTCTTTTAATAGTTAAAGGTTACAGCATGCATCCTTGTCCAAAGTATATGAGATACTGCTTTTACTCTTTTTCTGATATTAGAAACTTAGATTAGATTAGAACCTGACATTACAACTTGCCTTTGGTTATATCATTGTCATATATTTCGATTTTACATATATTTAATTTATTTATTTGTTAATCCTCTCCTGAGGATATTTTTGTCATTGATTTTTAGAGAGAGTATGGAAGGTAAGGAAGGAGTGAGAGAGAGGAAAAAACATCAATATGATAGAGACACGTCGATTGGTTGCCTCCCTCACTTGCCCTGACTGGGGCAAGGGATCAAACCTGCAGCCCAGGTACATGCCCTTGACCAGGAATCAAACCCATGACCCTTCTGTGTGCGGACTGATGCTCTATCCACTGAACCACACTTGCCAGGGCAAGTCTACATATATTTTAAATCACATAAGACATTTTTTATAGTCAATAGATACATTTTAAACAGATATTCAAACATATTCGATTTTTTATTGTTCTTAATTCCTTCCTGCGTTTCCATGCTTCCATCCAGAATAATTTTTTTCTGAACCAAAATAGCTCTAATTTTAAAGTATTTATTTTAGTTTAGGTCTGCTATAATTCCCTCAGGCTTTGTTTTCCTGAAAATGTCTTCATTTTAAAAATATATTTTGGCTATTACAGAATTCTAATTTGGCAGTTACTTCTACTCAGTGTTTGTATTCTGATTTCTATCTTTTCTTGAGAATTATCTGTCATACTTATTATTTCTGTGAATATAATGTTTTTCTCTGTCTGCTTTTAAGATATTCTGCCCTCAGTTTTCAACAATTTTACTATAATGTGACCCAGTGTGATTTTCTTTGTATACATCTTACCTGAGTTTGTTGTGCTTCTTGAATCTGTGGGTCCATGTCTTTTATCAGTTTTAGAAAAGCATCAGTCATTGTTTCTTCAAATATTGCTTCGGTCCCTTTATGACTGTCATCCAATTCTGATAATCCTGATACATGCACGTTAGATCAAAACACTGGGTCCCCTGGGCCACTTTTCTTTCCTCTTCTGAGCAACTGTCTGAGTACTTCCCACTGATGTATCTTCTGGTCCATTGATGCTCTCTTGGTATAGGACTGCTTTGTGAGCCCAATATTATTGCAATGTGAATTTCATTGTTTTCCAGTCTAGGGTTTTCCTTAAATTAGTTTCTCCATATTCCAGTTACTTTTCTAGTTTTTCTATCTTGTCTTTTATTCTCTGAACATACCAATCAAAGTGGTCCATGTTTGATGGAATTTCTAGTACATGGATCCTTCCTGGTGCTGTCTCTATTGTCTGTTTTGTCTACTGGCCTCATCTCTTGATCCACATGGTAAGTTTTGGATGAATGCTACACAATATATATTTGAAAAATTGTGGAGTCTCTGGATGCTGTTGTCTAGAACTATTTATTTAGCTTCCAGAGGGAGGTCTAAGTAGGAGAAGATCATCCAAATGCAATCCAGAACGAATATGGTTCAGTGTGCTTTAACTTTGTAAGGATGTGTCTGTTTCATCTGAGTGCTCCTCCCGGGTACAGTCCTTCAGCTGCCCTGAGGGAAGGCCTGCTTGTTCACTGGAGCTCTTCCACTCTGAAGACTCCTACACCCCAATCCTTATCTCCCCCCAACTTGTTAGCTTCTCAGCCTCCCAACAGTGACTTTCTGTCCCCTACTTATAAATCAACAAATAATTCAAGGGGGAACCCCACTTAGACTACCGGGTTCCATTCCTATACTTACATTCTGTCTGCGATCTTATCCACTTGGGTCCTGGCTGTCTGGCTAATTCTGAGTTTTGTCTTTGCTTTTCTGTTTGGCCTCCACAACCCCATGAGAGTGACAAAAGTTCCAGTCAATTTCTTTGACTCTTAGCGATGTTTCTGCTCAGAGTCTCCAGCTTACCCGGCTCACCTCAGTCGATTTCCCTTCTCTCTAGAACAGCACCCTCCCAGTCACAGCTGCTCTGATAATGCTTTCGATTATAACACAATATTTTTAGTTGATCCTGGTGGGAGTGTTAGTCTAATTTAAACTTGTTTGTCAGAACTGGAAATGAATATTTGGGTCTACATTTCAAGCTGTGGAATTTGTCAGAATCTCACATTTCTAGCAAGGACACAATTCTCTGTTGTCCAAATTGAGCCCCAGAAACCTGAAGGTAATGTCCCTCTAAGTCTCCTGGTCTTACTTGGGAACACCTCGAATGAAGCCCCATGTTGCTGCAGCGATGGAAACGCGGAGGAAGCTTCTGATTTTCAAGAATCCCATCTGGTCCCCTGGCAGCTTTGCATCACACCCTTTTCTCTTCGGGGAGAACGCCCTGTTCCATATGTCCCCCAGACGACAAGCTCTGCCTAGGGCCTCTTTCCAAAAGCAAGCACCATTCCCACATGGGCACTTGGGGAGTTTGTTTCTCCAGGCTTCCCTGGGAGGCATTCAAGGTCAGCTCTCCTAGCTGAGTTGAATGAAGTCTGTGCCTTTGGAATGCACAGTGCTGGCTTCTGGGAGTCAGGTCCCTTTCTCAAGGCCTCCATTTCCTTATCTTTCAGATGCAGCCTCGGTTCTGGTCCCTTCCACGTCCAACATAATAGATTTGAAACCACTTATTTCCCCCTTTCCACAGTCATCTGTCCTGGCTGAGTTCTCTCACCTAAATTCTGACCCAGTCCTCTGCCTCTGATATATCCTCTATCGCCCCAGGTGACTGCACACTGGTGTTTCTGTCCCTTACTCTCTCCCACCTCTCCCCACCTCTCCACCCCCCAAGTCAAACTGGCTTCTACATCATAGTTCCCAAACACACAATGCATCATACTGGCATCTCAGTGTAATATTCAGCCTCTTATACTTTCTTTTTTGAAAAATATATTTTTATTGCTTTCAGAGAGGGAAGGGAGAGGGAGAGAGACTTAGGAACATCAATGGTGAGAGAGAATCATTAATTGGCTGCCTCCTGCACGCCCTGACTGGGAATTGAACTGTGACCTACTGGTTCATAAGTTGATGTTCAACTACTGAGTCACACCAGCTGGGCCAGCCTCTTACACTTTCTTCACAGGGACATGGACTCATTGTAGCCCTTCTGAAGATAAATTTAAAAATAATACACCCGTAAAATGTGCATACTCCTAACCCTGAAATTCTAATTCTAATAATTTCCCTCCAGATATACTAGTCAGACCAATGTATTGCAACATGGGTCCCAATAAAGACTAGAGAAAACCTAAATAATCATTAATTGATGCTGTTTAAATAAATTATGCTGCTCTAGAAGGAATGCCATGTGGCTCTTTAAAGAAAAAACAACAACCATAAGGTGGACACTTAAGTGCTTTTATGGAGCAATTTGCCAAGATATTCTCTTTGAGTATAAAAACAAAGAAGCAACTTGTTCAATGGAAGAATGCAAAAAGAATAATCCTTTTTAAAAATGACAGAAAAAATATATTACACATGTCTTTCCACAATAAAATGTGGCCTCTATGAGTTCAAAGACTCTGTCTTTTTCCCCAGTATCTACACATAATAGGTGCTCATTAAAATTTGCTGTTTCATATGTCAAAAGAAAGGGTGTGCATGGTTGGGGTTCTGGGGTGGGAAAGAGACTTCTTTTTCACCATTTATCCTCCATACCCCAGAGTGGAGAAGCTCCTATCAGCCTCAATTCCCACCTCCCCACCACGCACTCTGACCTCTGGCCACCTCAACCCACTCATCTGTCTAGAACACACAGGTGTGGCAACAGCCTCTGTTTCCTCACAGCACTTCCACTGAACTCCCATTCATCCAGCCTGAATCACTGACTCCAGCCCCTTTGCGAGAATGTACTTATTTCTTCCTCTGGATTTATTTAGTCTTTTTCGTCAGCATCTCTCGGGCTATCTAGATCTTAGCTACAATGCTCTCCCTATAAAGGCTGCACTGTTCTTCCTGGACAAAGACAAACACTTATTTATTTCTGCATAAGGAGCCCAGAATGGTACTCAGTCAAGAGTAGGTGCCAATCAGTGCTTAACAATGAATGACTTTCATAAAAGCCCCGAAATAGCACAAATGCCCATCAACTGATGAATGGATAAATAAAACAGGCTATATCCTTACAATGGAATGCTAGTTGGCAGTAAAAAGAAATAAACTAGCATACATATTGCAATGTGGATGAACCTTGAGATCATTATGCTAAGAGAAAAACAATTAGCCACATATTATATTATTTAATTTACATGAAATGTCCAGAATAGGGAAAACTATAGATACAGAATGTAGGCTGGTGGGTTTCTAGGCTGGGGAGGATGAGGGTTGGGGTGAGGTGGAGTGGTAGTGATGGCTAAAGGGAGTGGAGTTCCTTCTCAGGAAATTTTCTAAAAATCGATTAGGTGGTGGATGCATCATGCCCTCAATATACTAAAAGTCATCTAATTACACACTTTCAGTGGGTGAATTGTTTGGTATGTGAAATATATCTCAATAAAGCTGTTTAAAAATGGAAAAGAATGAGCAAGTGAAGGCATGAATCATGAACCAGGTTAATACAGGTTAATGGGGTAGCTCCATAGGTGAACGCAAAATAAAACAAACAAAAAACACCTCTCTCACCTGACTCGCGAAATTATTGAGTTATTTATACAACAAGTACAACCGGGTTTATTACACACCTCCACCAGGCCAGTTCCTGGGGATGCAAAGTGAGTAAAACAGAACTGTTCCCTACCACCACGGAGCTAATTGCCTAGGAGGATAGCCTGATATTTAACAAGATATTACCCAGAGAGGTTCATTATTACTATTGTTGCTGCTGCTGTTATTGCAGTTGTGTTAAGAGCTAGGAAGGAGAAACAGCCAAAGCTCCAGTGGAGCGATAAAAATATTGCTTGTCCAGTCTTGACAGAGCCCCCGAGGTCAGGTAATTTTCAGCCTCATGCCAACCCCGTGCCTGGGCAGCCTTTGTAACACGGCCGGCCGCTCCTGCTTCTCGCACACCTACTGGGCCTTTAGTGAAAGACAGCAGAGCCAGGCGGTGTGTTGGAGCCCTGGCCCTGTCCCTGCAGGGATGGACGGTCCTACCTGGGGCACTGAGGATCGCCCCGGCACTTGCCCAGCTGCCCATCCTCAACACCAACCTCTGGGTTCACCTCCCAGCGCCCAGAAACGTGGATAGATAGCTTTAATTACAGCGGTCCTTCAGGACACTGCCAGGCCTGCGCTGATGCATTTCATTTCCTTCTGCTGAGGGCCCTGATGCCGACTGATATAACTCAACAGCAGATTTCCCCAGGAGGGATTTTGAAAACTAAACCTCCAACTTTGCTGACACTGCAAGAACTGTCTGAGTGGGGCCCAGTCGGCCTCCTTTCTTAGAGCTGCGCTTCACAGTTCCAGGAGCTCATGCAAATGCAAATATACCAGGCCAGGCTTGGCCTGAGCCTCCTGCATTCCACACCGGCTCCAGGATGGATTCCCAATCCCTGCTGTTGTGCACACAGCCCTTCAAATCCGGCCCTGTCTGCCCCTTCCCCACCAGCCACTTCCCTGGCTCACCATCATCTCCACCATTAGCACTGAGGCATCCTCACCGGGTACCACACTGCACTTACCCCTGTGCGTGAGTGATCTCATCTCATCCTCCAACAACCCTCCCAGGCCAGGCATGTTGAAAGACGGGGCTGAAATAACTTCCCCAAGTCTTAGAGCGCGTAAGTGGTAACACCCGGATTTCAACCCAGGCAGTCCGACGGTGATTTTAATCACTTCACCAGTTCGCATGAGCAATACCAAATTACTTGCAATTCCCCCAGTGTGCAGTGTTCTCATGCCTCTGGGCAAGAACGGATCTGTTTATACAGTTTTTGAGGCCCTTCTAAAAGAAAGGAAGTGCTAATACAAATGCAGATATGAATGGGAATACTTACTTTGAATAATAAAACGATGGCAAATTACAAATTTTTAAATGCTATAAAACATGGCAAAGTTTAAAAAATCCAGAAAATAACAGTTTCTATGATCTTCTTTTTGACATGTATGTTCATCCCATGGCTTTCCTACTTCGTTGTTATTTTTTTGTTTGGACCAACCGGCCGCTTCTTCAAATGCTCCAAATTTTGTGATGTCATTTTTTACCAGGAGAATGGAAGGATCCTTCCGTCTCTTCTCAAGGGCAGGGGCTGGTACACTGAGTCCTGAGCCCAGCTCAGGACTGTGGAAAAGCAATCATGGTTGCTTACCTATTGCATGTGGTTGCTTTCTTGCTACAAGGAGGCAGAGTTGAATGCTCATAATAGAGAAGGTATGACCACCAAGTCTCACACATCTACTCTCTGCCCCTTTTATAGACAACTAGAGGCCCGATGCACAAAATTCGTGCAAGAGTAGGCATTCCTTCCCCCAGCTTCCAGCACCGGTTTCCCTCTGGCACCCGGGACCCGGGCTTCCCTTGCAGCCCTGGCTTCGTCCAGAAGGTCATCCAGTCTAATTAGCATATTACGCTTTTATTATTATAGATTTGGCCAACTCCAGAGCAATGGTGTCTCGGGAGAATCTTTAAGAAAGGTGCTCAGGAACTTACTTTCATTTCTTTCCCCTTACATACTTTGTTGCCTCTGGGCCAGAAATGTACCCCTGGTCTGGATTCCTGCTTTAAGTTTTAGCTCTGGGTCCTTCTCTAGAAAGCATTTCCTGACCCCTTTGTTATATATATATATATATATTGATTTCAGAGAGGAAGAGAGAGAGAGATAGAAACATCAATGATGAGAGAGAATCATTGATTGCCTGCCTCCTGCATGTCCTCTACTGGGGGGGATTGAGCCCACAACCTAGGCATGTGCCCTTGGCCAGAATCAAACTTGGGACCCTTTAGTCCAAAGGCTGACACTCTATCCACTGAGCAAAATTGGCTAGGGCCTGACGCCTTTCTACCAGCCCACACCTAGGGCCAGTCCTCTCTGCTCCCATAGTCCCATTTAAACCCCATTTCAATTGTTATGGGGAAAGTCATTTCTTTGAGCTCCCCTACATTCAAGATTGGAAAGATGAGGGTGTGGTTTGACCAGGGTTGAGTATCCCCAAACTGTGAGGCTACACACTGGTTTGAAAAGACTGACAGACATAGCTGGCTGTTTGCCTCATATCTATTCTCCCTTACTTAGTAACAGAATATGATTTTATTCAGAATATTGTGTCAGACTCAAAGATTACATTTCTCATCCTCCTTTATAGTTGTAGTCAATGAGATATAAGTGGTCATGGCCTGTGGCTTTTGGAAAGAGGTTACTACTAAGAATTGCCTGGGCTTGGAGGTAACTGCTTTGTCTGTCATCACTATCTTTCCCCCTTTAGGCTTCTTATACTATTGATGCAATGGCTGGAACCCCCGCATCTTGGACTATGAGGAGAATTTGAGGGTGGATATCAGCATTAAGGTTAGCAACATAGAAACATAAAAGGTAGTCTATGTTCAAGCTGACCTGTGGAGCACCCTGAACTATCTTACTGTCAAATTACTTTTAATGTTAATAACTCATATCCTCATGAATTCAAGACACTATAAATGCAATAGTAAATGGTACCATACACTAAGAAAAATATAGGACATTATAGCTAGATAATGTAGGCACTAAATATCCGATAAGAATTAATTTTTTTACTTTACCAAGTGGACTGGATACAAAGACAAAATTTCTAAAATGCCATAGCTCCCCAGCTCCTTTATGCAATAATTATTGACTTCTTATTTATAAGCAGGCCCGAAAGTAATGTCTCTTTTTAATTAGTTTCCTGATGACTTTCCTTTCCTTTTTTAATTAAACAATGCCGCAGACTAACTTTTGAAGGAAGCTAAAGATACTTTAATGGATATGATCTGTCTGCCTTTCTTTTCCTGACTGTATTCATTATAGGCAAATCAATGAAAATTGATAAACTCATGATGGAAAAAAAGGAATGTATCTGTATTCATTACAGGGGATTGGAGATAATAATAAAATGAAATGTTGTTATAGTGAGATATAAACCCAACCTACGGAATTGTTCAATATGAGAATAGTTAGATACATTTCATTACCGTGATCGAGAGAAGCTCAGAAGCGGAAGCCAATAATTTTAAAAGTCTTGAGCACAGGCTTATGCTGACTATACAGTTCAATACGTTAATTGACAATAAATCCCGCTTGCCTCTAAAAGGCACTTGACTCGTCATTTTCAAGATGGTCATGATTTTTTATGATGCAGAACTTTTAATTTACAGGGATGATAAAAATAGATTTACTTCCAGCCACTTGTATTTGATTTAATTACCTAATCAACTATAAATCATCGTACTATTGAAGAAGTGGTTTAACATAGATGATATTTGGCTGTCATACTTTTGGGTTACTGCTAGAGAGAGTTTGGGTAGTAGAAAGGAAAGAGACCACAGCAGGGTGAACCTTCTACACTTTTCTACAAAGTCTGACAGAACTCCGCAGAGGTGAAATTGGATGGTTTGGCTTCATCTTCAGAAAAGCACTGAATTGGCATGTTACCTATTTATTTCTTAATCAGATCGACCTTGCCAGGGTGTGATGGTGTCATTAGAGAGGGAAAAATTCAGACTTTATTATTTTTTACCGTTTTCCAGCTCTTCTATGCTATCATATTGCCCCTCGTGACAAGTTTGTTGTGAACCTGAAACGGTAGTTAAGATTGACTATGGAACTAGAGGCCCAGCTCAGCAGAACCTGCTAGATTAAATGTCTGATTGATAGATGATGGTTATGGATGATTAAAGAAGAAAGGCGTGGTTTCCTGGAATAATTGGAAGTTCTGAAGCCGCGCTGTCAGAAAACCTGCTAGAAGGTCTCTCTTCCAGCTTAGTCAGGCACCTCAGACACTCCCCTGTACTATTTGCCTCTCTAGGAAGTCAAAGCCTGCAGTCCGTTGGTGACCATATGCTAATTCCTAGCCACTTGCTTCTAAAAGGAAAATCTCATCTTGTCACTTAGCAGCTCAAAATCCTTCAATGGTTTCCAATCATTCTCAGAATAAAGTCTAAACTTTTAGGCAAATAATCTCCTTAACATTCAGAGTTTTTGTTCAGTACTCCCCCATACTATACATTCTAAACATTCTGAAGGTCTTTTAATTTCTGGAAAATGATGAATTATTGGCTGGCTGACTGGATGGATGGATGGGTGGATGGATGATAGATGGGTGGATAATGGATGGATGAATGGATGATTGATCAATAAATGGATAGATGAATAATGGATGGATGGATGGATGGATGGATGGATGGATGGAAAGATGGATGACTGGCTGGCTGGTTGTCTGGCTGGATAAGAAGATGGATGGATGAAAGGATAGGATGAAAGAATTGGCAGATAGATTGAGAAATAGATTAATTAATGAATTAATTTTCCTTCTCAGTCCTAGAGGTATTTAGACCTAGTAACTATTTATTCACCATTAACTAAACCATATTCCCTGGATCTAACTCATTCTTCTCCATCATATATCTCAGACATGTCAGTGTGTTTTAATTATATTTACTTGCCAGGTACTGGGGCGTTATGCCCCTTGGTGAAGTTTAACCTTACTCATGGTTCTAAACTGTCATCTTGGTTTAGCCTCTGGGGAGCCTTGAGGTCCTAATAGTGGACACTATTTTCTCTAAATCATGTTACACTTAATTATTTCTCTCTGACAACTAGGCACAAGTTTCTTAGCTTTTTTCTATTCCCAAACTTCTATTTTTTTGGTGTCAATCCTTAATACCTCTTAACTAGAGATGGAAACAGTTATTGGCTCACATGTACAGCCAAAATGAGTGATCCTTTCTGCACTGAGTCAGTCAATATATTTTCGATTTCTAACATGAGACATTTCCCAAGGTTTGCTGATGATCTCCAAAGTTAATTCCTCCTAAACCTCATGTTAGTTTTGTAATAATACAAATGCCTTATACAAAAAAGTTAATAATTTTCAAAGCTGTATAATGGATACAATTGTTTAATCATTTTATTCCATTTGCATGGGTACATGGAATCTATTGTTTTATCTGATTAAGCTTTATATATATTAAACTAAGCAAATTTGTGGAACTTAGATTTTAAAAATATATGTGTGTTTATGTTTAACATTGAAATGAAGATATAGTAGCTCAATTATATCCTAATATAAAAATAGGATCCCAAACATAGTTATTTTTGTAATAGATGCCTGACCCAGTCCAAGAGCATAAACCCATATTTTCACAGAATGGCATTGATATTGCCCAGGTCATTTTATGTTCCGCTTTGTTCATTTAACAGTTGATCAAAAACATTTTCCATATTTGCACACAGTTTTCATAATGATAATTTTAAAAATATGTTTTTATTGATTTTGAGAGCGAGGGAGGAAGGGGGAGGGATAGAGAAAGAGAAAGATCCCAATTGGCTGCCTCTTACATGCCCCCTACTGGATCGAGCCCACAACTTGGGCACCTGCCCTGACCAGGAATTGAACCAGTGACCTCTTGTCTTAGTTCCTAGGTCGATGCACAGCTGCTGAGCCACAGAAGCTGGTTTATAAAATGATAATTTCTAATATCTGAAAAATATCTATTATGTTGATGGAATTTTAGTTCATCATTCTCCTATATATGGAAACTTTTATTTATTTCTGTGTTCTTGTTGCCATTGTTGTCATTGGAGATAATGCTACAAAAACTTAAAAAAGATGTTGAATATAGACAGTCTGATTAAAATTTCTCATCAATTTTTCCCTTCTCCAAAGAGTATCTGATTATCTCAGAGCTCATTATAGCCTTAATTTCTATTTTCATTTTTTTTCAGTTTTCACACCTATTGGTTGCCTCTCTTAATATTTTACAGTTTTCCATTTCTCTAGTTTTAACCTTAAGAAATATGTTAAAGGTTGTTTGCAAAATAACACAGATTTGGAGCCAAACCAACCTGAATTTAAATGCTCCACCTACCACTTAATAGCTGTGAGAACTCAGAGAGGTGATTAAATATTTTTAGACTTCAATGTCCTCATCTGCAAAATGAGAACAATATCTACATTAATTTTATTATAGAGCAAACTTTAAGAAACTTTGGTTATTACTCTTAGTATTTTATTACCATTTTGTTTGAATAGGTTTAAAAGGTTGAATTCAGAGAGAGTAATACGAGGTCTAACCATTTTAATGAAGAATTTTTTCTTGTTTGGTTTATTTGTCTGCTGCTTTTCTTTCTACTTTCCATTTAAATAACCAGAGTACTGTGCCAGCGATGGGATCAATTATAGGATGCACCTAATGAGCTGTAGTAATCATTCTCTGAGATTTCCCCCCCATGTTATTACATAATAGTCATAAAAAGTAAAATTTAGAATACATGGCAATGAATGGGTATGTTACATTTTTCGTAACGATGGTAATTCATTGAAAGGGTTTTTGAAATCTTTACTCTTGTAAATAACATTGTGGTCAATAACTTTGAGTATAAAACATTTTCTTGGATTCAGTATTATTTCCTCAGGATGAATTCCTGCATTTGGAATTACTGTGTCAGACAATATTAACTTGATTCATTTTGAAATCATTATGTTCTTCTAAAGTATTCTACTAATTTTTTTTCTGCCAGCTAAACCCTCTTAAGTTCAATAATATGATACTAAAGGAAAGAGGATAGAAAGCTTAAAAAAAAAACTCTAGTACTTCAATAATGTAAGATTCATGATCTGGGAAATGACAGATATGCTTTCGTTCACATTTTGTTGTTCCAGTCTATGGTGATATATGAAATAACCAGGTGAATATTGTTTTCATAGTAAAAAATACTGTAACTTGTACAACATATAAGCAAAGACATATAAATTAATCTGGAAAGTGATATTATGATGGGAGGGGGGAATGTGAAGGACATTTATCTTACTAAAAACTCCATAGATTGGGCTAGAATACAATATATCTTGATCAGGTTCAGTATAATTTTGTCATCCTTTGTGTGGATAGCAGATGTCAGCCAAAGAGTTGCTGGCTTAAAATGAGATACTGTGTTAAAACTTGTTGCTTCATAAAAAAAGTATTTGCTTGTCACTTTGTTATTAAGAACAGTTGTTTCCCTTTTGCTCTTAGTGGTGAGGTTCTTCTGGGCAAGCATATCAAAGTGTGGGGCTGTGGGACTATCTAAGCTTAGCACGCCTCGCCTCACCTCGCCCCTATTCTGTCAAATGTTCACTTCTGTCAATGAGTAGTTAATGGGTCTGGGCGTCAATGAAGACACCAGCACAAACAGGACTGTTGGATCATGGGATGGCCTGTAACTGTGCACAGTCCCTCCTCCCCACCCCAATCCATCCCCTAAGTCATTTCCTAGTTTCCCCAGTAGCTTCCTGGAGCATAGAGTGTTTAGAAATACAGCTCTGTTTTAAACCACTTTATCTGGCTTCATCCTCTCCTCTTGGAATTGATAGCATGTTGACTCAGAGTCATAATGGTAACTTCCTCGTGAACATCTGATGTTGTGAAATTAACAAAGATGAGAACTCCCCAACAGTTGAAACCAAGAAATGAATTATAAAAATGTACTTCAGTCACAATACCAGAGAGAATCCGGTTATGAATTAGTAACAGATGGGAAAGGACTATTCACTTCCAGTTTTCCATAAATGTCTATAACGCTTGTTCTAATCATAAGTTTTTATTTCTTCCATATCTTCATTATGATTCTAGCAAGATTCACCATTAAAAAAATATTACAAAGCTTGCGTGTATAGATGCCATTTCTCTCTCTTCCCTTTCTGTTAAGAAAAAAAAAAGGTAAATGATAATTCAGGTGAAAGATATACATATCATTTCATTCATTGCTTACTTCTTTTTGTATTGCAATACAAATGGTTATACATTCCCATAAACCACTTGATCAAAGGTATTTTTTTTGCAGTAGCATCTATCCTGTGAAAGGGAATTGCTAGTTAATGGAGGTATCTTTACCCTTTCCAGCCCATACTAACTTTCCCACAACTGTAGAAAGTAAAAATCTTTAGTATTTGCAGCATACTCTTGGTGTAAAAATTGTCTCCATCAACACTGTGCCTTGATCCTAGTATGAGGCACAAATACAAGCCTTCTTAGATTTGCTTCAACCCCTTCCTTCTTTGGGAAAGTACCGTCCAACTCCTAGGCCACTGACCTGCAATCTTTGCTGGTTCCATTGCCAAACTCCCTGAGTTGGCTAGGGCCAAGGTTGAAGCCCTAGGCTGGGATGACCCTCATTCCCAGTAAGCTGACCCCTGGCAACCCCAAATCATCCATCTACTTCTGGTTTTGGGTGGAATGGCACACCATGAGACCCAGCCTCCTGAGGGATATTCAAGGGCAAATGATAATAACCTTGAAGTGTGGAAAGCCGGTTCCCCATAAGGTAAAACTTCACCAAAGGGAAATAGGTGTAGAGGACCTGGATAAATAGAGTCCTCCTCTTCTCCCAGCATTATGGAGTCTCCTCCCAGGTGCAGTTCCTTCTTGCAAACCTTCCTGAGAAAGTCCCTTCTGCAGAGCCACCGTGCTCGCTGAGCAGACCTGACGTGTCCCTCCATAGCTCGTCATGAAGTGGTGACCATCCCTAAAATGCAGTGCCTCCTTATCACTTCATCGCTTCCCTTGCCTTGCTCCCATCTTGCCCTTATCCGCAGGGTCCTGAATTTGCAACCCTCAAATAAAGTATTAACACTTTAATCCTCACCTCAAGCTCTGCTTTCTAGATGGGCCACCATCTACCTTAGACTGCATCATTATCACCACTTCTCCCTTTCCCTTGTGAAAATTATAGAGGCACCTTCTCTCTAGAAGAGAGAACTTTGGGGAAATGAAATGGAGTTGTAATAGGTTGAATAGTGACTCCGAAGTTTTATGTCCAGCTCCTAACCTCTTGTACCTGTGAGTGTGATCTTAGTTGGAAGTAGGGTCTTTGTTGATGGAATTAAGTTAAGGATCTTGAGATAAGATAATTCTAGAAGTAATGTGGACCCTAACTCCAATGATGAGTATTCTTGTAAGAAACAGAGAAGATAGAGACACTGAGGAAAGGGCCATGTGAAGAGGAAGACAGAGGTTGGATTGATGTGTTGTTGAGACAAGGAGCTTCAAGATCTGCAGGCAGCCCCCAGAAGTTGGATAAAGGCATGGAACACATTCCCCCTCAGAGCCCCCCGAAGAAACCAGTCTCTAAAAAGACAGAATAAACTTGTGTTAAGTCACCCAGTGTGTGATTCTTTGTTAGAGCAGCCCTCAAAAATTAATACCAAGAGGATTAACACTTTTAGTTAGCTTTTCTCTGAGGGGAGAAGAACTGGGCTTGACTCATGCTCCCCCTTAGATTTGGGGAAATGCCCACTACTAAATACACCTCTGGTCCCTTTGCAGGTAAGTATTTCTCATAAGCAACATTGGTTAATTTACAGGCCATGCAAGAAGATAAAGACTCTTTGGTCTGCAAGTTGGTACACCCTGGTTTTTGCCCAGCCACGTGAAGTCTCCTTTAGACTAAAATTCCACATCACTGAAGCTCTATAGCTGTTCTCTGCAATGTGGCAGACCTGTGCTTTCCAAAGAGAAGGCATTCTCCAACCTGGTGAACTCCTATTAATCTTCCAAGAACTGGCTTAGCCTGGCTAGTGTTGCTCAGTGCTTAAGCATCATACCATGCACCAAGAGGTCATGGGTTCGATTCCCAGTCAGTGCACATGCCCGGGTATGGGATTGTTCCCCAGCAGGGGGCATGCAGGAGGCAGCTGATCAATGTTTCTATCTCTCTATCCCTCTCCTTTCTTTCTCTCTAAAAAAAAAAAAAAAAAATCAATAAATTTCTTTTTAAAAAGCTCAAATGTCACATCTTCTATGATGTCCTCATGATTTTTCTCAACCACTGAGCATTCCTTTGTAAGTAATACATTTTTAGAGCACTCTTCATTCTTCACTAAAATTGTCGATTTAATTTTACATCTCTTCCACTAAATTGATGTGCATTTCGAGTTTAAGGTGAGCATATGTGAACAGAAGCCCATACAAACCTATATAAAATAAATGGTGGATCTTGTTCTCAAGGTAGGATTCTTGAAACGGTGTCTAAGAACAATTCTAAGTTCAGAAATTGTATGCCTTTCATACATTTTTCCTTCGAACTAAGGTGCTTCCTCCCCATAGCCAATCTTCCTTCCTAAAAACAGCACTTTATTTGTGAAAGTGCTTCTAAAAAATGGGGCCAGGGGGAGATAATGATATGGTAGGTAGTTAGACAGGCATGAGCAGAGTAGGAATGATAGGTCAGGTACAGAAGGTCACCAGGGAAGAAAGCTCCAGGGTGACCTCTCCTTCCCTAACATATCGCTGGTCATGTGGTTTGGACCCTCCCCTCACCTTACCTCCCCTGACATGTCACCAGCCATGCAGTAGATTCTCTGAGAAGAGGAAGGGGAGCTGCAGAATAGCCTTAAGTGACTCCCATAGAAGCCCTTGCATAGCTACTCCCTTCAACATTAAGCCTCAAGACCATGAGGTGCTGACCTACATCAAATAATCTTAGGAGCAAAGCCTCAGGTCTGTTTACCATAGAGACAGAGAGTTTTGGTCAAACTAGAGATGACATCTAGGCCTTAGCTGTGTTTCAGCTCCAGGCCCAGAAAAGCAGCAAGGCCAGGTGGGGAGGTGCCATGGTTGATAATCAGAACCAGCTTCGATGACTAATGAACCCCTTCCCTGGTGCCCACCAATCTGTGGAGACAATAACCTTGAGGAGAGCTGATGAGCTGATGAATATTCTATTGAGATCCTCCCCTGAGAAACACCAATCAGAAAGGATATGTGCACCTCTATGTTCATAGAAGCACAATTTACCATAGCTAAGATTTGGAAATAGCCTAAGTGCCCATCAGCAGACGAATGGATTAAAAATCTGTGGTACATCTACACAATAGAATACTATGCTGCTGTTAAAATTTGTGGAATATAATGAACAACGTACACTGATACCCAAAAAATAGATCCAGAGACAGAGAAACATCTAACTGACTGTCAAACCTCAGAGGGAAGGCAGGAGAAGTTGGGGGAGACTAAGAGATCAACCAAAGGACTTGTATGCATGCATATGAGCATTACCAATGGACACAGACACTAGGGGGTGGGTAAGGGAATGTACTGGGGGAGTGGGAGTGGCTGGAGAGAGGTCAATGGGGAAAAATAATATTTTAATAGCTATGTACAGGCC
Organism: Myotis davidii; assembly: GCF_000327345.1. Classification (NCBI taxonomy): domain Eukaryota; kingdom Metazoa; phylum Chordata; class Mammalia; order Chiroptera; family Vespertilionidae; genus Myotis; species Myotis davidii. The sequence goes on from NW_006290541.1 coordinate 924,424, forward strand.
GGGGCATGGGTACTTGAAATATCAGGGGGACTACTCTATAGGGTATGTGATTGTCTAACCACTATGTTGTACACCTGAAACTAATACAGAATAATATTGAATGTGAACTATAATTGAAAAAAAAGGTGGAAAATTGTATGTTTTTTATCACAATAAAAAAATAAAAGCCCTTGTGACGAAGGACACAGGCGTGTGTGCTCCTCTCTTTCCCACACCTTTCCCCATCCCCTTCTTTCCCCAGGTGCATTTTCTTTTCCTTTCTTCCTCCTAAGCTCCAAGTGCCCTTCTTTTGCCTCTGTAACTGGTTTTGTGAGTCCCCACAGCCCAGCTGGCTCACTTCATCCACAGCTCACTTCTACCCCTGTGACTTTCAAAGTAAACTTTTGCTTATAATTGAGTCCCTTGGATCTGAATTCTTTTCTTAGACAAACCCAAGGTCTAACATCTGGTTCCATTTGCTATTAACAACATCATCATTATTTTAGAGAGACTTTCTAAAAAAAACATAACAAGTCTATTTGAATCTTTTATTTGGTATTAATTAGATATCTTATCATAAGTGAGCAGGGAGTTTCTGGTTCACTCATCTTGCTTTCTTACATGCATTTTGACCTTTTTCATAGTTCAAATCCATGTTCAAATCCCCAATCCTTTGCAAATTTTAACTCCTCTGCTATGTTCCTCATAACTCCTCCTGTTAATGTCTCTGAGAATTCACTGTTGAGTTGTCATCTTAAATGTGGATATACTTCGAACCCATGGGGAATTTTGCCTTTTAAGTAGGACTGTAAAAATTTGAGTAATTCAGCTTCTTTTTCCCTTATCCAAAAATACTTGTTCCAAAATATTTTTCCCCTTGATTCTGAATGACTGGGGGAGCCTTGGTCTGCAGCACTGGGATCCGTTTTAGTGTATGTTTGGATGAGTTCTCATCTTTAATCCTGGCATAATTAAGTAAAAGTTCTCGATGTCCCTTTTGAATCCCTGCAGAAGGACACGGAAAATGTTCACCAAAATTTCCTGACTCATCTTCTTGCCCTTTTCATGGCTCCCTTTCTTCAATCTGCTCACATTGGGCACCACTTTTCTTCCCCAGCCTCATCCACTATTATACATTCCATGCTTCAACCACAAAGGACTTTTTTGAACCTGCCTCTGTATGTTTGTACATCCCTTTCTTTCTGAAGGAATTGACCTTTTCCCCTTCTCCAGCAGGCACGCTCCCCCTTCAGCATTCAGAGAGAATCTCCCCTTCGCCATGAAGTCTGACGACTGCTCACAGCACAATTTCCTGTTCGGAGATCGTCTATTGAGATGTGAGGCTGTTCTTGTTTTCCTTGTTCTAGAAAGCTCCAACACACGAGACACACCTTTTTCTTCTCCATCACAAGACTTTCTATTCTGATTTCTGGCTCCTAAGCTGCATGGAGGTAGTTTAGGGAGGGACAGGCCTGCCGGACTTGCCACCAAACCCACTTAGGCAAACAAGGCATTTAATCTTTGAGCAGAGCAACAGCTCATAGAAGTAGCCAAGGAGACCTAATGCGGAGCTGGGAAGGAATTGTCCTAATCACAGAAATATCTTGCTGGGATTTACACTAAAGCCAAGAAAGAGTGGAGGGGAAACTATATTAGAAGTTGAGCTGACTTTAAGTTGGAATACCAATCGGGGGAGGCAGGTGGGAAGACAGGAAACAGAACTGATTATGAGAGAGGCGAGCAGGCCCAAATCTATCTGATGAGTTTCTAACATCTGAGTCAAAATCTACATCTGTTCAGTAATATAGTTTCTCTAGATCTGCAAAGTGGTGGGTCAGGAAGTTACCATTCTCTGAGCATTTAATCCATGCCCAGCAAGGTGTTAGGTACTTTGACCTCATTTTTTTACTGAATCAGCAAGTAACACTGTAAAGAATGTATTATTGCCCGTGTCCCCCAGGAAAAGACGCCAAGACTCAGGTATGGCATTAGAGCCTCAAAATTGGAGTTCAATATTAGTGTGTCTGATGTAAAGCCATTCTTTCTAGTCTGAAGCCAGAGCTCTAAGCTTTTGGTTTGGCCATGCCTGGTCTCATATGGGCACTGCCTCAGTGGGACCAGCCTCTACCCATGGGAGAAAGAACCCAGGACAAGCTAAGCCCACCTCACTTTGGTGCCTCCAAATGGAGTTCTATAAGGCTTGGTTCAGTCTCAACTCCTAACGAGATTCCCTCATTACCGAAGAAGGCAGCGGAGGAGTTACAAACTTAACTATCAGCCTGAGAGTTCTCTAAGCCCTTCGGCCATTTGCTTCTCCCTACAATGGGCAGTCAGGGCCCATTGGCAGTCATAGGCAAAAGACTTCCACCTCCCTTGTGAGGTTCAGTCTTTGGCTAACCTTGTTGAGCCTCTTCTGTCATCATTATCGGTCTCTTTGATAGCCCCCATTGGAGCTTAAGACTCATTGTAAGAATCAGCCCAGTCAAAAGGTTCCAAAGTGGTCATTGGAATTTTATGGAAACTTTTCCATCTGCTGAATAACCTTGAGAAGAGCTTAGTTATTGATTTCATGACTCATCGCTCCACCTCCCCAGCCACCTAGTGTGGGAGTTTATGTTCTCATCTTCTCTGACATCAACTATCTCTTGGGGATGTAGCACCATTGTTGACATAAAGCATTTGTTTAATGATGGAAGACATTGATTTGGAGTTTCTGATTGATTCTGTTATTTCATTGCCACTTAAATATGTCTATATTTAGCATATAGGCCCCCAATTGTGGTTGTCATGTGCCTGCCCCTCTGACATCCATATGTGTTCTCCTTTACAGTTTGAGTAATAGATATATGGTTCCAACGTCTAGCTCTCAAAGCCCTCATCATCCAGTAAGCTCCTCTTGATTCCTCTGTGAGTCACTATGGTTTTAGGACACGATGCTTAAAAAAAAAAAAGATTGATAAAGTTGTAGATTTAAAGAAGTTTCCAGAATTTGTGTTATTCTAAAGGTGGTGTTGAAGGGAAAATTATAAGCATAACTCTTCATCTTCCTAGAGGTCACTCTGGAACCTATGAATGTAAGATCACTTGGCCATAGACTCATCCTTTCCAATGAGAAGTGTTAAGAATTGTGAGAGATCTGTGTTTATGAAGAGTGGTTGCAAGCAACCAAAGGAGTAATTAACGGAAGCATGACAAGGGACATGTGGTGTTCAGCAAGATTGTGCTGGCATGAAACAGCAATGTGAACAGAGGTAAATATTCAAAGGTGGCGAAATTTCTGTAATAGTTGACACCATGACTATTCTTTACATAAATTATACTTATGCTCTTGCAACTGCTCCATAAATGGCTATCTTATGCTCATTTTACAGATGCAAAAGCAGAATCTCATAGTTTTATGTGTGCTTGCTTTTTTAGATCCTGAGTAAGAGGTTTGACTTGTTACTTTTACATGCCCAGAGGTTGAGTTCAACCCTTAATTGAGTAGGATTCAAGCTTCTTGAGACTAATTTGAGTGTTGATTGTGCTCTCGAGACTCTTCCGGTGATCTTGATATTAATCCAGGGAGCACCAAGAGCCCAAAGTAAATAGGCCCTGGAAACAACAGGTCTGGATTTGAATCCTGGCTATTCCCTTCTCAATGTGACTTTCCTAGTATAGAAATCAGAAGTAGAAAGTTTAGCTTCTGAAGTTTTATGTGGAATTAAATGTGCTAACATTTTAAATAGGTGCTCAATAAATATTGGACTCCCCTTTTCACAGCTCAGTGTCAGACGACCCTTGCCTCTTCTACAGCAAACTGTCTCATCCATCACCCTCTGAACTCCCACAGACATTTATCCACCTTATATTATAGAAGTTGGCAATGTCTACTTTGCATTATGCATAGAACTAGATCAGGTGTTATGTACATAGTAGAAACTCATCACTGAATGTGTTCATCAGAGTTATCCAGATAAACAGAACCAATAGGAGGTATAGAATCAGAGATAAAGAAAGAATAGTATAAGGAATTGGCTCATGTGACTAAGGAAGCTGATAAGTCTCAAGATCTACATGGTGAGTCAGCAGGCTGGGGACCCAGGAAAGCCAACAGTATAGGTACAACCAAGAACTGGTAGGCTCAAGTCATGTGCACTGCAGGATACTTGCAGCACCGATAATCTGAATCTACCAGATGCCAATTACATCCCTTCCCCAGTTGTGATGATCAGACACTGCCGAATAGTCCCCTTGAGGACACAGTAGCTCCAGTTGAGAGCCTCTGCTTTATGACACAGATAAATAGTAGTCTCCATATTTGAGCTCCCTTATTTCATTCTAGAGTCCAAACATCTTGTATGTACATTGCCAGGGTATTAATAAGTGATTCTAGATGCTTCTATAGCTAAAACCCCTCTCCCTTCAGCCTTCACTAGTAACAGTGGCCCCCATCCCACTTATGATAATCCAAAATGTCACCAGACATTGCCAGTTGTCTCCTAGTTGAGAACCACCGCCCTGTGTCTGGTCACAAGGGCAACTCTAGAAATGATTTCACGCAGGTTGGATCACTTGTGTTGTAGGAGGCACCATGGTGATGTCAAAATAGGATGCCCTTTTTAATCCCCACAAGGTTCAGGATGGACACTGGACACTGGTTCAGGAGACTTAGGCCTGGTCAGCAACTTCCCAGGTCACCCAGCTAAGAAACAGTGGAGTTAGGGTTTACATTTTCTTTCACTCTGCTAGGACTAGGACGTCTCTCTTAGGGCCTAGAGAAGTCAGCATTCAGCATTAGAAGGCAAAGTGAAACAACGAGGAAAGAAGCAACTAGCATTTGGGTAGGTTTAATAGTATTAGTAGTAGTGAGATATTTTTTAAGCAAACACTGGGTATGGATGATATGTCCAGAAAAAAATGATTCCCTGTGGATTTTGAATCTGTACAAGATCGACAGTCTCAATACTCACTGAGCTGGGTGTACTCTGGGTTCTCCCGGTATGGCCAAGTCACAGGCTGCTGAGACTGCAGCCCCCATCTGCCCCTCATCGTTGGTTTTATGGAATCAACCACAGTGACGAATGGCCCTGCATTTGGACAGCTGTCCCAGCTCGGGCCACAGCTGAAACTCCCTGTCACTGGTGACATATGTGCACTCTGAGAGCTCTAGTGCAATTGGCCATCTGTCCGGGAGGCCAGAGCCATCCTCAGCTTTGAAATTAGCAATCGCAAAAGCCAGCTCTTCTCCAAAAAGGCACCTGGAGCCACAGGCTCACAGACAGGCTCTCCCCCGCAAGCAAACAGCCACTGGGAAGGTCCCCCGTTCAACAGCAGGGAGAGGGAGGGGGCCTGCATAATGGATAGGAGCTCACAGCCTCACCTCTGAAACAGCCAGGAGAAATGATTTCCTGAGCGTGAGTAGGGCACAAGGGAAAGGTTGTGTAGCAAGAATTCAGTCAAATTTCGATTTGAATCTTAGCCCCACCCCCTACAGGATGCATGATCTTGAATAAATCACTTTACGGAGAGACCCAATTTCTGCAACTGGAAAATAACGGACTCTTCTGTTCCCCCCTTACCAGACCATTATGAAAATTGGCTTTGCCAATCAGAGAGTGACCAATTAGCGGAGAGGACTGTTTCATCAGTGTAGTCAGCTCAGCCCCTTTGCACAACATGGATTTTATTATGTAGGGAGGGGATGGCGGGAGAACCAGATGGCACAGCTCAAGCTTATTTTAGGAGAGAAGCAAAAAAAAAAAAGCAAAAAACATTAAGAGCCTCAGAAATGTTCCTAGAAACACATGTAAAAGAAAAAAAAGCATATGAATAGCCTTAACTTTTCATTGAAAATGTAACATATTATTAGGGAAATTTTAAACAGGATGAAAGAATGCTTAATAACAAACATTCCCTCCTCACCCTCCTCAGACAACCATGTCTCCCTCTCACAAGAAATCACTGTGGCTAGCTTCTTTTATGTCCTTCACGCACCAACCAATTATAGACTGAGGCTCCCTCTACAAAAGAGACTTTTACTTTGCTTTTTTATCACTGAAATATCTTGCCCCAACTCAGAACATAGGTATCTGTCTCCTCCTTTGCCCGACTGTGTAATATTCCACTGTGTGGATGTACCGTGATTTCTTTCACCAGTTTTGCAGTTGTTCTGTGGCAACACTATTTTTTCTATTATAAACAATGCTGCAAATTAAAAAATTACAAAAGTCATCCTTTGTGTACATGTAGGTAAAGCATTCAATGAAGGTTTGTGAGTCATGGGGTACAAATATTTATTCTCCATTTGCTAAACCAATCAGCAATGCATATGTGGTCTCCATTTGCACATAAATGTGCCATACCAGACACTCACAGACCTCACTTTCCCCTCTGAGTGTGAAAACATGTTTTTATTTGTTTACCTGTTTTAGGGCTTGAGGGGGACACTGTCAAACAAATGAACCATGAAACCCAGTTTATAATAGTTGCTCTGAATTGTGGCAAATGAAAAGCTACAGAGGCTCTGCTCCCACCTGCAACCAAGCCTACCTGCAGCCTGTGGAGGCAGCTGCCTTGCCCCGGAGACCTCCTGTGCTGTCATTTTGGTGACTCATCAGCAGGGAGGGTGCGGGCTGCCTCTGCTCTCTGCTCTCTTCTTGGAGAGAGACATGCAGAGCAGAAGGAGGTGGGCATGGCAGGGACCACTCAGCTCTCTACCTAAGGAACCCACACCTGAATCTGCTCTAAACCAACCCTAAGGTCCTCCACCCATTGCAGACACAGGGCCGCCCCGAAAGCCCACTTGAGCTGAGCAGTGAGGTTGTTCACTGCTGATGCTCCAAGGAAAATGAGATAAATTGTGAACTCTTTGAAGGTAATTCATCCACTCCCCGCTCCCTGCCTTTCCCATACATAGGCAATGCTGTGTTTGCCACGAGCAGGGAAGAAAGGCAAGACAGGTAGCAGTCCCTGAGAGGCTGCCCCAGGTCAACTTTATCAAAATGATAAAATGCTGTGGGTCTCGGCAGCCCCCGGGGCTGGCTCTGGGTTGGGCTTCCCGAGGCATTAAGGGGTGAAGGAGGTGAGCGTGCCGCTCTTGTGCGTGCATCCCAGTGGTGTTGCCTGTGTCGCTGCGGATAGCAGTTTTATCAAGATAAATCTAGTGCTGCTCGGGAAGGATATTAATAAATTATCTAGTAATGAAAAATGTGAGAGGAACCATACTCTTACATCAGGCTTGTGATGATTACTTTGATAGATGCACTGGCAAGATTTCCTCGACAAGGCAGAAATGAGAAACATGACACGTGGACCTTTAAGGGTGACCTCGGAGGAAAACAGAAGTGCTGAATGATACAGAAGCAGAAATGGGGAAAACGGAGCTCCGAGGCGATGCCAGATAGATGGGCTCCGCTGATCAAGCACTCACTCTGAGTTCAGTGTCAGAGGCAGACGGGGGAGGAGAGTAGAGAAATGGAAGGGAGGGGAGCAGATACAAAAACCTGAGTCTGGTCCTAAGAGCGTGGGGTCTCCATGGGCGTGGATGTGGGCTGGCATGTTAGCTCTTTCTGGCAAGTCACTGAAACATCTTCAGCCTCAGTTTCCTTACCTATAAATGACAAGGACAGCTATAGTTCTATAAAGGATTGCCTGCGACAATAATCGGAAAGCTCTTGGAACTAGTGAGTACTCAGTAAGTGGTCAGACAGGCACTGGAGAAGTAGAGTCCAAGGACGAGATGATAGATGTGGTTGTGCAGACTCTGAAGGAAGCAGGAGCCAATAGGAGGCCGAGAGGAGAGGAAACCAAGTGCTTTTTTGTCCACAGCCCTTGACACAAGGTTACTGAGTTTCTGGTGCTCTGATAGATTCTGGGGGTGCTAGATGAAATTGGGCATGGCTTCACCCCAGACGGAGCACAACGTCTAGTATGTATCTGTACGTGAATAATCAAAATAAAGTATGATAGGGGCTTTGAGAAAAGTGAGCACATGAGTACTTACAGGTTGGCCTTCTGGATCAGTGGAGGGAAGGCTTGCTTGAGGAGGTGAACTTGAAATGGAATTCTGCAGGATAAAGAGGAATCAATGGAGTGATGAAAGGGAAATGTTAATGGTGTGTCTTTTAGAACAAGTGAGCAAGCGCCTGGGACTGCAAGCACCTGGTTCAGCACAATTGGAAAGTGAATGGAAACTGAAGGGAAGGGAGAGGAGCTGGAGAGGTGAGCTGGCCAGATGAATGGAAGTCACTTTTTCACATGCGGTTACTGTTTTGCATGTGTGGAGTGCTGTAATAATGTAGCCGGGAATCAGTGACTTCACAGCATCCGTTTCTCCCCTATTTCAGCAACTGCTTCTTGATCACTTTGGGAGACTTGCTCTCCAGCATTCCTATTGATTTCTGAACTGCACACAGGCGGTTGGGGTCAGGACCATAGCGCAGCCCGTCACCTGAGGCATACCCGCCCGCTAACTGTTTCCACCTGGGCCTTTCAGGAATTCATGATGCAGCTCACTGAGGGCTGGAGGGCACACGGACAAAGACACAGCTTCAAAAACTTGAAAGTAAGCAGGTGGGCTGGAGAGCGTTCTCCAAAGGGCTGGGGCCTCAATGGTGAAGCAGCGAGAGAGATCTAAGAAGCCTTACTGTGACTCAGATCCCGAGCCCTGCTGGAGGGAGAATCTTGATCTCACCTGTGAAACATTTAAAACCAACGGTGAACTGAAGCCAACGGCAGATGCAACCTAACCCAAGCCCAGTAACACTAAAGTGAAATGAAGCAGGATGAACGCTCTCGTTCTACTGGGCTGAGAGAGAAAGAAGCAAAAACCCTTTCCAGGGTAAATATCATTTAATTCAGGCTCTGTTCTCCTTGTAAATGCAATGTCTTTTATACACAATTACAAGATATTTTAAAACGCACACAGAGAAAAATGTGACCCACACAGAGAAAAAATGGCCAGTAAACTCGCAGATGACTCAGATGTTATAATTAGTATAAAATCACTTTAAAATAACAACTACTATCAACATGTTAAAGCATCTAGTGAAAAAGTGGACAATAAGCATGAATAGAAGGAGAATTTCAATAGAGAAATAAAACATTATCAGAGAAAAACAGAAATGTTAGAATTGAAAAAAATATAATATCTTTAAGGAAGAATTTAGCAAATGGGTCTAATTGTAGACTGGACATTTATACCATAAAAATATACCATAGAAAAGTTCCTAGATTGTGGTGGAGTAGCTAGAAGGTACACTCACCTCCTCCAAGGAGCAAACTAAAATTACAACTAAAATATAAAATAATCAACCTGAATAACCAACTGAAATCTAGCTGAACAAAAGTCTTATAACACAGGATTTACAGAAGAAGCCAAATCAAGACTAATAGGAAGGGTGAAGATGCAAAAATAACTGGCCCCACTCCCACAGGTGGTGGCTAAAATTCCTGAGGGATATCTCAGCTGCAAAGGTTCCCCTGACAAGCATGGTGTCTCAGTCCCATGCTGGGCACCCAAACCCCGAGCCCCAGAGCTAGCAAGAAGTGCCCACATAACATCTGGCTGTGAAACGCATTGGGTATTCTGTCCACTAAGGAGAGACAGAAGTCAGCTAGACACACAGATACCTTCTTAAAGCACCGGGACACAAAATCTCTTTCACAGCCACTCACCCTGGGCTAGAAACACAGGTGTCCCTTGAAAGGGCCAGCACACAAGATCTTTTTTTCAACCACTCATTCTGGGATCTGATGGAGGGAAGGCTGAGTTAACTAGAGTCATGTGAGGAGAGAGTGGGGTTTGTGGCTCTGAGGAAAGAGCTGAAGGGACAGCCACCAGGATCCTTGTGCTGAGTCCCTCTCTGACACTGGAGATGCCATCGTTTTTTTAGCTGAGCACTCCCCTCCTTACAGCAGCAACATGAGGGATGCAATAGCCCCACCCTCTGGATTTGCTGTTGCCCCACCCTTTGGAGCTCATACCCTGCTGAGGAGTCAGCTGCCTGGGCCAAGCTATTGATGTCTCAGCAGACTCAGAGAGTGTCAGTGACTGAGTTGTGTGTCTTTGGGGTGGAGGCTATTGCCTCCACTTACCCCAGGAACCTTACCAGGGATGACCATCCTCCCCGACATGGGAGATCCACTAGCTCCACCCTCCAGGTTTTTAGCAGAAACTGGGACAGACTGAATTGTGTGGCTCTAGGACTGGGGCCCTTTTCCCCTAGCACACCCAACTGGTGAAGAGCCTTCCCTTCACTTGGCCAAATCTTCGTTTATTTGGGCCTGATAAACTCTGCCGTCTTCCCCTGACAACTCCCTGTCACCCAGCCCTACCACAAAGGTTTACATGCACCCGGCAGGGGATAGCTAGACTTGGTATACTCTGAGACTTTTTAAAATATGCTTTTTATTGATTTTTAGAGAGAGAGGAAGGGAGAAGGATAGAGAGATAAGAACTTCAATGAGAGAGAAAAGTCATCTATCATCTGTCTCCTGCACACCCACTACTGGGACTGAGCCCACAACCTGGGCATGTGTCCTGACTGGGAATCAAACCAGTGACTTTTTGGTTCCAGGGTCCATGCTCAACCACTGAGCTACACTGGCTGGGCTACCCTGGGACTTTTACTGAGTGACCTCAGACCCAGTACTGGCACTGACTTTGAACCTTCATTAGTCTGGTGAACACCACTCACCCCCACCTAGTGACTCACTGAGAACATATTTAATGCACAAGAAGCTTGAACTTCCAGTGACTGAGCCTAACAGGCAGCCATCAGGCAGAGGCAGGTAGAGGCAGATCTTGGGGGCTGTTTTGAGCCTTTCACTAACCAATCCTCAGGTTCAGTGGTGGTGGGAGCCAGTCTTGGTGTGTAGTTTGGTCTTTCCTATGCACACCAAGGTCAACAATAGAGAGCTATAAACTGTGGATAACCTTGTAGCTCCAAATAGGTTATTTAGCCCTGGGAAACCTATTTGGAAAAGCTATCACATTCAGCATCTGGCACATCATAATTAAAATGCCAAAGGTTCAAGACAGAGAGAGAGTCTTAAAAGCAGCAAGAGAAAAGCAGTAAGTTACCTACAAGGGAGCTCCCATAAGGCTGTCAGTTGATTTATCAACAGAAACATTTCAGGCCAGAAGGGGTTGGCCTGAAATATTCAAAGTTATGAAAAGCAAGGACTAACAACCAAGACTACTTTACCCAGCAAGATTATCATTTAAAAATGAAGGCAAAATAAAGACGTTCCCAGACAAGAAAAACAAAAGGAGTTTGTTACCACCAAACTAGAATTATAAGAAATGTTAAAGGTTAAATGTTAAATGTTAAAAATAACAACAGAGGAACACAGTTATAAAGACTAAAACAGTAATAAATATGTACCTAACTATAAGCACTTTAAATATAAATGGCTAAAATGCTCCAATCAAAAGACATAAGGTAGCTGAAGAGATAACAAGATATATAGATAGATAGATATATAGATAGATATAGATATAGATATAGATATATAGATGTATAGATATAGATATAGATAGTTAGATAGATATGTGCTATCTACAAGAGACACACCTCAGAACAAAAGACACACACAGACTAAAAGTGAAAAGATGGAAAAAGATATTTCATGCAAATGAAAGTGAATAAAAAAGCCGGGGTAGCAATGCATATATCTGACAACGTAGACTTTAAAACAAATGCTATAGTAAGAGACAGAGAAGAGCACTACATAATGATAAAAGCAGCATTTCAACAAGAGGGTATAACCCTTGTAAACATTTATGTACCCAAAAGAGGAGCATCTAAATATATAAAGCAAATATTGATGGACATAAGGAGATTGATTATAATACATTCATAATAGGGGATTTTAACTCCCTATTGACATCAATGGATAGATCTTCCAGACAGAAAATCAATAATGAAACAGTGGCCTTAAATGACACACTAGATCAGATGGATTTAATTGATATCTTTAAAACATTTCACCCCAAAGCAACACAGTGGAACATTGTCTAGGATAGACCACATGTTAGCATGCAAAACAAAGTCTCAATAAATTTAAGAACATTGAAATCATATCAAGCATCTTCTCTGACTATGATACTGTGAAACTAGAAATCAATTACAAGAAAAATCTGAAAAACACAAAAGACATGAGGTACATAAATGTTAGTAAACAATGAATGGATTAACAATGAGATCAAGGAAGAAATCAAAAGATACCTTGGAACAAATGAAAATGAGAAAACAACAACCTAAAATTTATGGCACACAGCAAAAGCAGTCCTAAGAGGGATATACATAACATTACAGGCTTAAGTCAAGAAACAAGAAAAATCTCAAAGAAACAATTTAACTTTACATTTAAAGATACTAGAAAAAGAACAACAAACAAAAACTAAAGAGAGTAGAACAAAGAAAATATTAACGATCAGAACAGAAATAACTGGTATAGAGTCTAAAAACAAAACAAAACAATACTAAAAATCAGTATAACCAATAGCTGGATCTTTAACAAGACTAGTCAATAAAAAATGAAAGGATTTTATTTTCTAAATAAAATCAGAAATGAAAGAGGAAAGTAACAACTGACATCACAGGAATACAAAGAAATGTAAAATAAATATTACAAACAACTACATGCCAACAAATTGGACAACATTGAAGAAACTGATAAATTCTTAGAAACATGCAATCTTTCAAATCTGAATCAGGAAGAATCAGAGAATCTGAATAGGCAAGTGAAATTGAAGCAGTAACAAAACAACAACAACAACAGCCAACCAAAAACCCAACAAACAAAAGTTCTGGACCAGATGGCTTCACATGTGAATTTTATCGAACATTCCAAGAACTAACACACATCCTTCTCAAACTATTCCAAAAAATTTAAGAGGAGGAAAGACTCCCAAGTTCATTTTACAAGGCCAGCATTATCCTAATTCTAAAACCAGATAAAGAAACAATAAAGAGCCGAAACCGGTTTGGCTCAGTGGATGGAGCGTCGGCCTGCGGACTGAAAGGTCCCCGGTTTGATTCCGGTCAAGGGCATGTACCTGGGTTGCAGGCACATCCCCCGTAGGAGATGCGCAGGAGGCAGCTGATCGATGTTTCTCTCTCATCGGTGTTTCTAACTCTCTATCTCTCTCCCTTCCTCTCTGTAAAAAATCAATAAAATATATTAAAAAAAAAAGAAACAATAAAGAAAGAAAATTATAGGCTAATATCCCTGATTGACAAACAATTACACTGTATTACACAGTCTTCTTTTGTTGTTGTTTTACAGATTAGGAAGTAGACTGAGATAATAAGTATAACTGGGACTTGAACTTGATTCTTTCTGACCCCAAATAGAGAGAGAGAGAGAGAGAGAGAGAGAGAGGATGTAAATAAGGCTCTTGCAGGCATGTTGTCATGTTAATAGCAATGATATACTAGAGTCTGTGTGCACCACTCCTGAGAGCTGATCTTGCATATCCCTCTCAGCTGTGCACTCAGTAGTGTTCTCTTCCTACCTTGCAGTCAAACGTAATGGGAGTATTTACACTCTAGGTATTGGCAAACATTGCAAATAAGGCCTTGTGTGTGTCTGTGACCCAGCCCATTTGTTAAATATCACTCCGCACCACTGAATATAAAGTATGTGACAAAGGTACATTACATGTGGGGTTTCTTTTCATTCTAGCACCGAGAACAAACAGTACCTTTCACATAGCAAGTGTTTAACAGATGTTGACTCAACTGATTTAGCTAAGCTTAATGTCCTCATTGTACAGAGAGGCTGTCACTTGCTTAAGGTTGCCCAGCTCATAACCAACTAAACCAAGATTTAAATCCAGTTCACTCTGATTTTAGACCTACTAGTAAGCCTTATACTACCACAACAAGAGTGAGGGGTCACAGGAGTGGTAGAGATTCCTTCAGACATTGCAACCATCCCCCCAAAAGGACTGTAGGGAAGATGCAGGGGGGTCTGAGGAACCAAACGAACCAGAGGCCAGCTTCTTCATAAGCATCGTTGACACGCTTCCCTCTGTGCCATGTGTGCGACAGAAATAAATTCTCTCTGAGCCCACACTTCCTAATTAGGTTGCATTCAAATATCTCCAGACTTCCAAAAGACAGTGGAAGCAGATTAGAGGCTTTTGGAGCCAAGAAGGGGCAGGGTAGCTTCTGGCAGCGTCTCCTCCTTGCTCAGTAACCCGAGTCTGGCCCTAACTCTACATTCTTCTTCCAGGAGAACGGTCGTGATTAAAGGATTTCTTCTGCAGCTGAGGCTCAGTGATAAGGGCATTCTGTTTGGACCCTCCTAAACTACCAACAGAATATAAATCATAATTCTGCATCAAATTTGGTTCTAGATTTTATTTTATTTTTACTGGCGGTTAGGGGCCTTGGAAAACCAGGTTTGGTCAACGAAGCATGTCCATAATGCAGTTGATGAGTTTTTGATGAGAGGATCAGTTACACCAGCGTCTCTCAACCTGTGGGTCGCGACCCCTTTGGGGGTCGAACGACCCTTTCACAGGGGTCGCCTAAGACCATCGGAAAACACATATATAATTACATATTGTTTTTGTGATTAATCACTATGCTTTAATTATGTTCAATTTGTAACAATGAAAATACATCCTGCATATCAGGTATTTACACTATGATTCATAACAGTAGCAAAATTACAGTTATGAAGTAGCAACAAAAATAATTTTATGGTTGGGGGTCACCACAACATGAGGAACTGTATTAAAGGGTGGCGGCATTAGGAAGGTTGAGAACCACTGGTCTAGGCAGTGCTTCTCAACTAGGGGACCAGGCCTTTTTGTCCCCTGTCCCCCAGGGGATACATGGTACTATCTGGAGGCATTGATTATCACAATCCAAGCGGGGAGGCACTAATTGAATCTAGTGGGTGGGGATCAGGGATGCTGCTAAACAGTCCACTATGCACAGAACAGCCCCACAACACAGAATTAACCCAGCCCTAAATGTCAATGGTGTCCAGGTTGATTAGCCCTGGTCTATAGTGATCACCTGTCTTTCTATTCCTAGAAATCTCCCTGGAGAAGAGAGTGCTGAACCTGAAAACCCAGTCCAGACGTGGGATCTCAGGCACAAATGGGGGACATTTGGGGATCCTTACTCTACTGTACTTGCAAACCTTTAAAATTCACTTCCAAATTAGTTTTCTGCACTCTCCCTATCTCTCAATGCCCCCCTAGTGGAAAATTCTTTTTTAAAAATATATTTTATTGATTTTTTACAGAGAGGAAGGGAGAGGGATAGAGAGTTAGAAACATCGACGAGAGAGAAACATCGATCAGCTGTTTCCTGCACAACCCCCCCTCCCCCCGCCAGGGATGTGCCCACAACCAAGGTACATGCCCTTGACTGGAATTGAACCTGGGACCTTTCAGTCTGCAGGCCGACGCCCTATCCACTGAGCCAAATCAGTCAGGGCAAATTCTTACAAATATTAGGGTTGCACCAAGAATATTACAGTTTGTTATTTTGTTGTATCAACTCATTGACATTGAAAATGCCTGGATTTGGGCTTTTTTGATTGTGTTATGAATTAAAACAAAACAGTCTTTAAAACCAAAAAGAAAATCAAATCTTTAATGTTCTTATTACCAAGTAATATGTGTTCATTGTTGAAAATTTAGAAAATATAAACAAACAGAAGCAAATAAAATTCTATGGTAAACACATCACCCAAAGATAACTGTTTATTATCATTTGGGGGATGAACTTCTCTCTCTCTCTTTTTTTTTCATAAATGCGTATGCAAATGAAATTATTCAAATAGGCCCTGCAATAATCAAGTAGGCATGTAAATTCTGGCAAATAATAATAATAAACACGATAGCAGCAGCAGCAACAGCAGAAATAAAAGCTAACAGGGAGAGAATACAGATTGTTTGCCAGATGTTGTGCTGAGACCCTCACGTTTACAAACTCATTTAAATCCTCTCAACAACCCTGTGAGGCAGGTACTGTTATTCTTTCCATTTGCAACATGAGAACACATGGACATCAGGACCATCTCACCTGTGGCTGCTCAGGAGTGCACCTGAGGTCAGGAAGATGATGCAGGCCTGTCTTCCCTCCTCTTCCCCTGCCCCCATCACCTTTTCATCCACATCCCACTTCCTGACACCAAAAGCCGTGTCCATTTCCTAGGGATGCTGGCACAAATTACCACCCACTGGGCGGCTTCAAACAACAGAAATGTGTTTTCTCAAGTTCTGGAAGCCAGGAGTCAAAATCAAGGTGTTGGTGGGGCCACACTCTGTCCAGAGGCTTTAGGGGAGGAGCCATCCCATCCCTTGCCTCCTCCAGCGCTGGTACCTGTCTACACTCCTTGGCTCCTGCCTGCATCTCTCTCTGCTACCTTTTCACATTGCCTTCTTCTCTGTCACCTTCATCCCCCCACCTTCATCCTGCCCCACGTCCCTGAGCCAGCAAATCCCCTTTTGTGCATCCATCCCCACAATCCACATCATTCCTGAATCTGAATCTTTGGGGAGAAGAGTGGCTTTTAGAAGCAACCACAAATTTATCTTGCTGATGTTAGTTGCTTCTTATCACACAACTAAAGGCTCTTTCTCTGTCCAGATGAAGATGGGAATGATGAATGAAGAGTGCAGAGGTAGGTAGAGAAATCCGACAATAGGAAAAAATAAGTCTGGTTTTCCTATCGATGAACTCAAATGGCCGAAAGTTCATTAAACCATCGCGGCACCTTTTAGGGATCTTGCTATCTCAGTGCTCCTTTCCACACTCCCGGAGAGGAAGAAATGACCCTTGGGGAGGAAATTACATATTCAAATAGTATTTCTTCAAAGAAAATAAAACAGAATTCTTTCCAAAAGATTCTCCTCCCTAGGGCTTTCTAACCTCTTTTTCTTCAACCTAAGAGATGGATGGACAAGAAATTTCCTGCTTTTTAAAGTCAGTATGAGGTGCCCTTTAACTCCGGTGAGCAAAAGCAGGACTACAGAGCAGCCTTCCATGGGGTGACACAGCCCTTCTTGTTTGGGGGTCTGGGCATCCGCAATGATATCCATGGCAGGGCAGGCAATTAACAAAACGGAAGCTACCAAGAAGTTGTGTGGGTAGCACAGGGGGGCCAGCACGGAAGCCTGTAGAAAATGGAGACAGAACAGATCCCCGTGACACGCACTCCTAAATTACACTGTATTGCAAAACGGGCCCCGACTCCAACCTCAATCAAATATTTGATACGTGCACACATATCTTTGTGCTTTGAAAATGAGAACATCTTCATATTCCTAACTGGTATTAAGTTTACAGTGTTGGAGGTTCCATTTGCATAATACAATGCTATGCAAGAGGAGATGAGGGTTAATCAAAGGGTTTTATCACTCTTTTTAATTATCTTCATTATGCCGGAACAAGATGTAAATTTTAATTTACCTTGTTAGCTAGCAGATTCCACCAAACTTTGGATATCCTAATCATCTGTCATTTTTAATAGGCACAGATGCCAGTGATTTTTAGCAAACTCGATGCTCTAAATAGTGTAAGCCTTATTAATCTGACTGATATGCCATTTAATATAATTTAGCAAGTGTTCATGTTAAACGTAAGATCAGTGTGAGCACCCCAGAGGGGGCCCCTGTGGACCTCCAATGGGTCCCCCTTGTTTTTCTTTCCCCGTTCTGTCTTCATCAACTTGTGTTTAAAGTGCTTCCCTGTTCACACAGCCTTTCTTTTCTTTCTTCTTCTCTATCAAATCTGGAGCCATAGCTTGCAAGTCACATGCAGTTACTTTTCAGTGACCCGGGAACTCTCTAGGATTCTAAAAGGATATGGTCATGTGTTCTGAGCCCACACGTGGATGCAGGGATGGGCGGAGGGGGGTGTCTATGTAAGGTGTTGGGTTTACCTGGTAAATT
This sequence comes from Myotis davidii, assembly GCF_000327345.1. NCBI lineage: Eukaryota > Metazoa > Chordata > Mammalia > Chiroptera > Vespertilionidae > Myotis > Myotis davidii. The sequence goes on from NW_006290541.1 coordinate 942,311, forward strand.
CATCCTAACGAAGCCAAACACAGTCTTCACTCCAGCCTGGGTGATCAAAGGCAGAGCCTGCAGATGATTAAGTGAGCGCCTTGCTGAGGAGGAGACATTGAAGGGGACTTTCTCTGGGCTCCAGGAGATAAACAGGAATGCAGAAAGGGGTGGCTCGCCTTGTCTGCTGCTTCTGAGCACCGAGCTGGTGGCAGGTGTGGATGGGAAGCCGGAATCAGAGAAGCTAAGCAATCCTACTGGTCCAATGGATTAGCTAAGATAGAGATGTTTCTTATGGCCCTAAGTTCAAATTGTAGAAGGTGTGAAAATGGTGCTGTGGACTAAATGTGTATGTCCTCTTAATTCATATGGTGAGACCCTGCCCTCCAAAGGGATGGTATTAGGAGGGTGGGTGGGGGGCGGTCTTTGGGAGGTATTTAAGACGAAATGAGGTCAAGAGGATGGAGCACTCATGAATGGCATTTGTGCCCTATTAAATGTCACACGAAAGCTTGCTTCCTCTCTCTGCCATGTGAAGATGTGATAAGAGGTGGCAGTCTCAGCCTAATCTCAGACTTCCAACCTCCAGAACTGTGAGAAATAAATTTCTCTTATTTATAAGACACCTACAAACCTACTCTGTGGCACTTTATTATAGCAGCCCAAGCTAAGACAGCTGATGTGTCGTAAATTAATTATAAAATTTGACGTCAGAGCCATAGGATCCCAGCTTTAACCTCTTACTGGCTGTACACCATGGATGAATCATTTATCTGCTCTGAGCCTCAGTTTCCTCAAATGTAAAAATGAGATGGATCATGATATTGATCATGAGTTTTAAATACCATCAAGCATGGATTCTGGCATAGACTAAATACTCAATTATGACGTATGATATTGTGAGCGATAATAACACATGTATACTTGGTCTTAGTCCCCATTTGGGGGCACAGAGCTCCTAAAACCCTTGAAATTTCCAGGGATAAGAGCGTTAAATCTGTCTCTCATTATGTTGAGGAGGTGACTTTTGGAACCCACCTAAGGATGGGTAGGGGCAAGTGGTTGCCAGAAATACCAACCATATGATTAGATGGTTGGAATTTTCAGTCCTACCCCACTGACCTCCAGGGAGGGGAGAGGGGCTGAAGGTTGACTCAGTTGCCAATGGCCAATGATATTATCAATCATGCCTATGTAATAGGTCTGGATAAAAAATTTTAAAAAGACTTTCAGTAATAGTAGGTGCATATGAATGAGGTTCTCTCTCTCTCTCTCTCTCTCTCTCTCTCTCTCTCTCTCTCATCTATCTCTCTTCCTCTCCTCCTCCCCCTCTCTTTTCAGGCTTCACTTTCTGTGTAGAGCCCAGTCCATAGTTAACCTCAGCACCCACTAGTGGCTTGAAAACATTTGAAGGAGCTATCATATCACATGGTTGATCCAACCAATGAAAGCACGTCTAGGTGCTATTTTGAATGGCAGCCATCCAGTTCCAAAGAAATGATAAAACTTACCCTCACTTGGTAAGTTATATAAATGTCTAATCACCACTATGTTTCACACCTGAAACTAATTTAATATTGTATATCAACAGTAGTTGGAAAATAAAGTGTTTTTCTTTTAAATTCATCCACTCTAAGAGACCGTCATAATTGCTGGGATCAGCACTCGCACCTTCAGAGCATGCCCTTCTGAGCACTTTCTCAGGGTTGCGCACAAGGGGACAGAAGGTAAATGCTTGGCACCGTTATGGCAATGACACAAATCCAGACATTGTCTTAAGTTACCCTCAAAAGGAAAAGTTTTATTGCTATCTATAGACTTCCTCTTGCAACAAACATCTTTTTAGTAAAAATCAATGAATGCTCTTTTTACAAAAGAAAAGTGAATGGTGGTTTGGATAGTAAATTGTGTGTATGTGTTGTGATTTTATGAGTTAAAAAAAATAAGCGTGATATAGAGGAAATGGATCACTTGCTAAGATTAGAATGCAGCCTCTTTGAAGAGCTACAGGAAGCCTGTGTCAGCACCGTCCTATAGAATGTTCCATGGCAATGGGTTTATTCTATACTTGTACTGTCATGACAGCTACCAGCCACATGGAGGTGTAAAATACTCGAAATGTGGCTCCTACAACAGAGGAACTGCATTTATAATTTTGTGTAATTTTAAGTAATGTTTATTTAATTTTACATAGCAGGAGGTGGCTAGTGGCTACTATAGTGGAGAGTGCACGCTACGTGCATCCTAGCTTGCAGGTGACGCTCTCCATGAGCTCTTACCCACTGAGAAATTTGGCTTTGTCACTCTGTGGCTCAATGATTTGCTGTTCTCAAGGCCTAGGAAGATTGGGCATCTGTCTTATTGTTTTCATCATCTCCTTCATGCCCATCAGTGATTGAGCATCTATTATGCACCTGGCCCTGTGCTAGACATTGAGAAATCAAATAAAGTGATAGTCCCAGAGCTCACAGATCAGTGGGGATGACAGGTTAGGAAGGAGGCAATTACGACCTGGGAGTTCCGTGATCGATATGGAGAACCAGGTGCTGAGAGACGGGGGGTGGTGGGGGGGGGGAGGCTCCCAGAACAGGAGGATGGGAATGAGTTGGCCAACGCAGGAGGCGGTGATTCTAGGAAGGAGTATGGGCCAGTGCACAAGAATGAAGACATAAGAAAATGTGGAGTTTATAGAATTTACATTTTCAACCACACATGGTGCAAGGGAAAAAAAAGCATTACTCGAAAGAATATATTTTCTTCTAGCTAAATCTAGATATATCTGAAATAGCTCTCCACCCTTCTGGGCTGGCAGGAAATTTAAGCTCTATTATTGCCATGCCTTTCTGCCAGGGTCATCCAGAGTCAAGCAACACTCGGGGGTTCCTAAATGGTCGATTCTAGAATCTTTGACAAAGGTCTTCCAGCCCTTGTGCTACACTGGTCACCATTAATAGGCTTCTTTATCCTGCAACATCCCCTGTTCCTCAAGACATAAGGCCCCAGGGCCTGGGTCTCACATGCCTCATTGCCCTTTGCAGGCAATCCCCTCTGGAGCTGCAAGGACAATAACGGTGTTTTCTTACACTTCTTACCTAAATCCCCATCACCTCACTCATCTTGGGGAAGCTTTCTCATCTTCCCCACACATCAATGCTTAGTCACATCTGCTTTTTATCAGGGAGGGTAAGAGATATTATCTCTTATTAGCAGGCTCCAGTACTGGTCCAAGGGATAGGGGGTGAAATGCTCAAAACTGCAAACCATTCTGAGGTTGTTTGTTGTATTTTTTACAGATGAAGGAAGGGTGGGAAAGAGAAATAAGAAATAGCAATAGGTTGCTTCCTGCATGCGTGCAACTGGGGATCGAACCTACAACCTGGATAATTGCCCTGATCGGAAATCAAACCAACCACATCTTGGTGTATGGGACGTTGCTCCAACTAACTGAGCCACATCATCTAGGGAAAACCATTAGATTTCTTTTTCTTAGTAATTCATCTGTTACAAAATATTCAGGAGATGAATAATTCCTAGAGATTTACCATGTAGCATAGTGCCTATAGTTAACCATACTGTATTTCATACGTGTTTGCTAAGAAGGTAGATCTTATGTTAAGTATTCTTATCACAACATAATAAAAAGAAAGATATTATAAAATAACAATAATAATAATAATAAGCAAGAGAAAATTTAGGGGGATAATAGGCTGTGGTGATGCTTTCACTGGGGTAGATATCTCTAAACTTATCTAATTGCATACATTAATTATGTACAGCTTTCCATATGTTAAGAAAAAAATTAATATTCAGGAAATGATAGGTAGTTCTGTATATTAGGCCAAAGAATATCTTAGAGAGTGGCAGAAGATAAAAGAAAGAAAGAGGGGTCATGTGGTATTTATCTTTCTCTGATACAACATAGACTGATGAACAGGGACAGATCCAAAGACTGAGAAACAGTGATCAGGCTATCAATCCCCAGAGGGAAAGTAGGGGAGGGCGGGGGTAAGGGGAAGATATCAACCGAAGGACTTGTATGCATGCATATAAGCCAAACCAATGGACATGGACAACAGGGGGGTGGGATCGTGAGTGTGCGGGGGCGGGGGGAGGTTGGGGGTTAATGAGGGGATGAGGACACATTTGTAATACCTTAACTAATAAGAAAATATTAAATTAAATTAAAAAAAAGAAAGAAAGAGGGGTTTGAGTCAAGAAGGAGAACTTTAAATGCTGTTAAGAAGCTTGGAGTACCGGATCCTTAGGGTGATGGCATGGGGATATTTTTAGGCCTTTTGTTAGTATGTTTTGGCTGTCTGTGCCTGACCCCATTGTACGTGTAAAAGAAAAGATTCACCACTGGGTAGAATGCCACCATAGTCTCCCTCCTACCAAGTAAATGAAAATGACATTGTTATGGGTTGACTCATTTCCCCCCGAAAAAGACAGGTTGATTCTTACCCCCAGTACCTCTACTTGGAAATATCATGTTTGCAGATGTAGTCAAATTAAAATGAGGTCAACTTAAAATTAGGGTGGTTCCTAATCTATTATGACTGGTGTCCTTATAAGGAAAAACTTTGAACACAGAGACAGACATGAAGAGAAAGAAGGCTGCCATATACTAGGCAAGGGACCCCCAAGACTACTGGAGGCTAGGACAGAGCCGGAACAGATCCTACCCTAGCCCCCCAGAGGAGCACAGCCATGCTAACACCTTAACTTTGGACTGGTGGCCTCCAGAACTGTGAGACAATACACTTCTGTAATTATAAGCCACCCATTTTGAAGACAGCCATTACTCACTTTTCTCAGCTTCCCTTGCAGCTATCGCAGAGGTATGTGACTGAGGTTTAGCCAATCAGGTGCATCCACCCAGGATCTGAACTGGGCAAAGGAGCACACCAATAACATCCATCTTCAGCGTGAGGATTGTACCCACCTGGGCACCTGATGCCCTCACTGCACTGCTGCTATGGCATGAATTTGCCCATGGTCTGACTGTGTTGCCTTTCTTTGCTCCTGCCTGTGTCTTGAAGCTGACCATTCTGTGTGCTGTGCGTCTTCCGGTAAATCCCACTGCTGCTTAAATCTGCACATGACCCTTTCTTTTGCTTGCAACTGACAACCCGGCTGATACAGATGGGGAACCATAAAGGATGTGATGCATCCCTGAAGTGGTGGACGGGTGAAGAATGATCGGGGAAGAATGGTCAGGGAGGGGGTGTTAAGAGGTTCTAAGGGCTAAAGGAGAGGATCAGTTTCCAGGGAGGAGCTGGGAATAGGGCAGAGGCTGCAAGAGAATGAGGGTGCATGGTGTAAAGTGTGCGCGTGTGTGCGAGTGTGGGAAATGTGCACACACATTTGCACGTTTTCAGCCAAAGATCTTCGAGGAGAGCAGCCGAACGTGCCCAGGGGGTGAATGCCGGTCGCTCACTAAACAGTGCCTTCAGGCTTCACCGGCACCGAGCAGGGCAAACGACAGTTTCCGAGTTTGAAAAATGAGCTGCTCCACTCGCCTGGTGCTAATGCCTTTTTCGAAGAAACTTACATCTTGGAAATGTCATGACACATTGCAATCACGGAGAACACAGCCACAGTAATTGGGAGTGTTTCTTCAAGAGCAGAGCGTGTCGAAGAAGATACATGGCTCGCAGCATAATTTCCCGCAACAATGGTGGGGAGGGGGAGCAGGGTGCGGGAAAGCTGCCTTTGAAATAAATCCTGGCGGAGCTCCAGCGGTGGGGACTTTTCCTGGGTGAGGGAACTGCTTTGAGAGCCAGAGGAGGCAGTGCTGTCCTGGCTGGCTACCAATTCGCTGTGTGACTTTGGCCCTGCTTATAGATTGCCGCCGGACTCAGTTTCCCCACCTTTTAAATGAGGATGAATACCATGTTTCCCATTGCTTGCAGTACTGCATCATACACAATCAAATTGCAATGACCTAAAAATCCTTACGACTTATCAAATATATACTACTTGCCAGGCATGTACCAAGCCCTTTTTTTGCATTAACTAGCTTAACACCCACAAGGACCCCAGGAGATGGACACCATAATTATCACTGGGAGGTGGAGGAGTAATGAGGCACCGAGAGGACAAAACCTTCTCAGGTTTATAACCCCAGAGTGTGACAATGTCAGGATTTGAACTCAGTCCAGAGCTGGAGTCTGAATTCATGACCATCACATGGTTCATCTCTCACAATGGACAGGATAAGTTGTGAAAAGAATTAAGTAAATATATCCTGTATTAATAATGACAATAGTTGGATAATAGTTTTAAAGAGGGAGTGCACAAAACTGGAGTGGATTTGCTCCTATTTGTGCCAATTTGAACAACCACCACCACAACAACAAGTACAATAGTTCCACACTAGTGAGCACCCAGGCAGGAGAGCATCAACAAATGATCCAAGTTTACCCTCCCAGTAACTGACTGAGGAAGGAGACATGTGTCCCATCTTACAGATGAGAGACTTAAGGCCCAGAAGACCTAACATTCCAAGAGCACCCAGCAAAATCAATGGCCACAAGGGGAGTCCAATGCAAATGGAAGATTCCAGAGGACATGTTCTTTGCTCTGTGAAATGCTGTGAAAGACCAGTTTCCCTCCAAGGAACATCTGCTTAAAATATCTGAACCCTCGGGCCCCTGTTTCAGGCAGAGGAGAAAGCACAGAGATGTTAACAAGATCATGTAAATATTAACATTCACTTTAAGAGGTTGAATTACCTGAAAGGGCCTCGCTTCGAAAGGCCAGGCTTCTCTGGTTAGCATTCTCCAAAAGCGGTGTAACCTTTCTGTGAGGAAATTATGCAACCGATGCTGCTTTGCACAGAACATCTGGGGAAGGAGGAGAAAGGTGAAAAGTGGCTCTTCACCACCTGCCCACGGACAGCGGGTTCTTCGAGGCAGGCTTTGTGCGGCCCGGCCTTTCTGTTCCCATTAGCACGCCACCCTCATGTGACAAAGGTATTCTGGCAAGATGAGGACTTGGAATACCAACTCTTCAGTAGAATCGGAGATGAGTCATGACGATAACAACGTGCGACGGAAGATGAGTTCTTTAGAAGTCCTGCTTTAAATAATTGCCATGACCAATTTGTAACAAAACGATCAGTGCTTGTACAGAAACATGAAAACTTGCCAGCGACCGGTGGGTTGGTTGTCTTGAGTATTTTTCTGTAATATTGGCAGCATTCCCCTCTCAAAGGCAGAGGGAAGGGCTGATAGACACAAGATAGAAGATTGGAAAGAGTAGTGACTCAAGACACATACGTGCATAAGACAGTGCCAGCCAGTTATGACATTTACCAATTGTATGACAATTGCACAGTTCCTTCATTTCTTGTAGACTCAAGCACCTCTCCTGTTAAGTGGCAATAGTAATTTCTTTAAGGCACCAGCTCTGTCTTATTTATCTCTCTAAACACAGTGACTGGACATAGTAGGTGCTCAATTAACAAGTGGTAAGTCATCAGAGTTGTTGTGACTGTCACATGAAATAACATGTTGCAGAAAGGCCTTGATGAGTTCCCAGTACACACTAGGTGCTTCATATGTAGCTGTTTTCTCCTCACCCATCTTTAGCTTCTCACTGGTGTCCTTGAAAACTTCACTCTAGACTTTGCCTCTGTGATTCATTAGGCACATGTTTGGAAGTTTAGCGGTTATCTCAAATGCAATGGCCCATACTGATCACCTGATCCTCCCTGCAAAACCCCCTCTACACATAGCTACCCCATCTCAAGTGATGGTGATGCCATCCTAACATTTGCTGAAGATAAAAAATATAAAACACAAAGAAAAAAATTGTTAAATTCTTTAATTATTTTAGATATTCAAATATGTTGTTTGGTAGATAAATAATTACAGCCCTTGTCCTTTTATTGCAGATGGCATATTTTATCAATGTAAGATGATCCTTGTCTCAGTTCATGAATTTTGCTTTGCAGCTTACCTTACGTAAAAGCAGAATATTCAACTCGTTCTTTTTGTTTGTTTGTTTGTTTTCATACAAAACTTTGCTTCTGTTATTGATTTTAACTTTTAATGTCATTTTCCTTTCCATTTAGTTGGATTCCATTTCTTTTTCATTAATTTTTTTCTTAGTATGAGAATCTCTCTTTTTATTCTTTTAATAGGGGAGTTTAAACCATAAAAACTTATTATCTTAACCTGATATATTTACTCTTATAAGTGTCATTCTATCGTATGCTTTCTGTTTCTGGTTATTATTTTGTTTTGTTTTTGGTGCTTGCTTAAAATTTCTTTTGTTTTTCTAATGTTTCCTGTATGGATTCCATTTGGTCACAAAGGGTGATACTATAATTTAGAAAAATAGTACTGGTGTCTGTCACAGGGCTCCTGAAACCCTTGTAATTTCCTATGTGAAAAGAGCGAGAAAGGTGTGTTTTGTTCCATGAGTGAGGTGGTTTTTGAAAAGCCCCCAGGTTACCTAAGGATGGGGGCTGTCTTCCAGGAGAGCCAGCCAGGTGATGAGAGGGCTGACCAAGTCCCAGCCTGTGACCAAGGGGAGAAGGCCAGGGAGTTGACTCAATCACCAGTGGCTAATGAGTTCCTCAGTCATGCCTGCCAATGTAATGAAATCTGCATAAAATCCTGAATAGACAGCCTGTGCACCGAAAGGTTGTCGGTTCGATGCCCAGTCAGGATGCATGCCCCAATCGATGTTTACTTCTCCTTCTCTCCCTTCCCCTCTCTCTAAAAATCAGCCATAAATAAATAAATAAATAAATAGATAAATAAATAAATACTAAAGATCAGGGTTCAGGTTGGTGAACAAGGAGCTTTGGGGCAGTGGCCCCTTGGAGAGCATGGAAGTGCACACCCTCCCCCAGGCTTTTACGCTGTGCACCCCTTCCATCTGTCTGTCCCTGGGTTACGTCCCTTTATAACAGCCGTAGGCAAACTACGGCCTGCGGGCTGGATCCGGCCCGTTTGAATTGAATAAAACTATTGAAAAAAAAGACCGTACCCTTTTATGTAATGATGTTTACTTTGAATTTATATTAGTTCACACAAACACTCCATCCATGCTTTTGTTCCGGCCCTCCGGTCCAGTTTAAGAACCCATTGTGGCCCACCCCTGCTTTATAATGAACCAATAATCTGGTGAGTACAATGTTCCTCCGAGTTCTGGGAGCCACTCTAGCAAACTCATCAAATCCAAGGAAGGAAGGGGTCCCGGGAACCTCTGAGGTACAGCCAGCGGTCAGGGTCATAAGCTCAGGCAACAACCTGGATCTCCGACTGGTGTCTGAGGCGGGAGGGCATGCCATCCTACAGGATTGAAGGCTTTTCCTGTGGGACCTCTTCTGTCTTCAGGCAGACAGTGTCAGAACTGGATGGACTGTAGGACACCCAGCTTGCATCCAGGAATTGCTTGGTGTGGGGAACTGCCCCTCACTTTGGAAAGGATACCAAGGCCTATTTATCATGTCACTTTTCCAACCATGGGAAAAGCATACATCTTATTTTTTATCCTTTTATCGGCTAATAATTTTCTCAAGATCATCATTTAATTGATATTATCCTCGATGACTCATCTCCATGCCCAATGCTTGATAAAATATACGTCTCAGGAGGCCAGGAACTTGGTCTTACTGCCACCGTGGCTCCAGCACCAAGCGGAGAGCGTTGCACCCAGCACATGCTCAGTCACTGTTCTGAGTGAAAGAAGACATTTCTTCACCTCCCTTCCTTCCTCATCGGGCTTTGGATCTGAGAGTCCAACCCAGATGGTTTGTATGTTATCATTTTCATACGACATAGCTTTTCTTTGAAGACTTATTTTTGGCCTTTCTCTACCGTGTTGTGACCATACCTCCAGGGATCCTCCACCCACTTACCAAACGCAGCCTCAAATTCCACTGCCTCTAATTCTACTTTTAGACTAGAGCAGGTGTTCTCTTTTCTGCAGGGAAATGCCTAGTCTTACAGAGGAGACGCATCTCAGCCCCCACAGGCCTATGAGAAAAGGGGGTGGGAGGTGAAATTTGATTCAGGTGATTCTGAGCTTCAAGGAGTTGTTACCCACCTGTACCCTGAGTAAGTCAATGCAATAGGTATTAATTCTGCACCTGTTTTGTGTCGGACATCATACCAAGTGCAGGTGTAATATGGGTAAGTAAAACATTCATTCAACAAATGTGAGTCGGGTCGCTACTATGGGACACATTCTGCTGAGCACTGGGGACGGAACCACAAACTACACTGACACACTCATGTCATCAGCTGCTCAGAGACCCAATTGTACCTCACATCCAACTGCCACATAACAAAATATGAAATCATGGTTTTCTCCTTTGTAAACAAAAAGGCAACTTTTTGGCAGATGAAACAAAAAATTACTGCCCTCTCCCCCCAAAAATCCAAAAATTCTAGAAAGTACTGAACACCTTTCAGAAAAACTGGGGAAAGGATATCCTGAGCCAAGTACTCAAGTACATGATTTTGGAAGACAAATTGCCAGTAATCCAGTTAAATTTTCAATAGCATTATCTAAATGAAAAATATCAAAGTGTGAGATATCCAGCAAGAATAGCTCCAATTTCCTGCCTGGATGCTATGTAAGGAGTAGACTGTTTAATATCATCTTGATAACGTTTTTATAGGTTCATGTTGGCCCATCAGATTGCAATTTGTCACCTGCTACCTAACAATTTTCTAATTCCTCATCACTTTACAATGTAAAATAATAGGCACAGAATTGCAAGGCTTTTTTTTTAATAATAGCAAGGTAGAGTGGGAGTGGGGGCTTTATTTCTATCAAAAGATATTTTTTCCTGGTTAGAATAAGAATGGTTGTCAATAATTCAAACACAATATGGTACTGAGCTCATTTCACTTTTTCCACTGAATTAATTTATGAAAGATAACATAAAATGAATATGAAAAGCACTAAAACTCGCTTTCCTTCACTTCCCACCTTTCCCCAAAGTTGGGGGAGGGTAATGAAGGGAAAGCACATAAATGTTTGTGTAATGCAAGGAGTTTGGGCATCAAAGTTAGAGGGTCTTATGTTTAAATCCATGGTCAGGCACAAGCAATGTGACCTTGGGAGGCACCCAATTTCACTGAGCTCTTCATCATCAGGAAAAATCAGGACCATAATTTCTACTCACAAGGTTCCTGGGGTCACTAGGTTAAGATGGGGCGTCTCCTTAAGAAAGGAATACTTGCAGTGTTTCCCATTCTAATTTAGCAGCTACTAAATTATAGGTTTTACCTTTGCAATATTGGCAGAGGTTAGTTCCCTCCTCTGTGATAATCTCCAATTTGCCTTCCAAGAAATCTTATTCCTGGGTTTTCCTCCCACCTCACTGTGCACTCTGCTCAGTCTCCTCCCTTCTTTCCTTCTCCCCTCTCTTTTTCTGCTAGTATTTGAGTAACCCTCAGCTCTGGACCCTCCTTCCTTCTCCATCTACACTCACCCTCTGGAAGGTCTTATCTGGTCTCATGCAACACCATATATAAGCAGAAAACTCAGATTTCCAGCCTAGATCTGTCTCCCAAACACCAGAATCATAGACATGCCCCACTTTGCAACATCCCTAGTCGAATCAATATCTCAAACTCAACATATCCACCAGCAAACTCTGGATCCTACCCTCAAATCCACAGCCTTCCCCATTTTAGCTGAGGGAGCTCGACCTTTGTAGCTGTTCAGAACAAAACCCTCAAAGGCACCCTTCATTTCTTTCCCACTCAAGCACCCCCACATCCAATGCACCCAGAAATCCTATGGGCTCCACCATCTTGTCAAACCCAGAACTTGATGGAATAAGGAGAGGTAGCTCTATAAAGAAACTAAATAAACAAACAAAAACAAAACAAAACAAAAAACTTTACACAATGTATTTGGTTGTTGGGTTAACTCTGTTGCCAGTTAATCATGTAATTTGCCTTTTGCTCCCTGGTTTCTGTTGTGATGAACACCAGCTTAGCCGGTTTGAGTATTTAACCATCATTTGCCTGTTTTGATGAAGGAAAGGAATGGTGAGACTGTGTGACCTTCAGTTGTTAGCAGATGGAGGAAGAAGTGAGCTGCTAGTGGACTGCAAAGAGGGTGGACTTGGCCTACTGGCCTCTGTGGCCCTGGTGATGTCACCAGTGGGGTGGGAATGAGAGAACTATAAACCACGGCACGGGGTCAGATCTCTGTTCCTTTTCATCTTCTGAAATGTCATCTCCTAATTGCTATTGGCCAAGAACCAAGAATATTCCCCTCGTAGCAGATGATCACTTACTAGGAGAAACAACAGAATAGATGTGTCCTTTGGAGTATTCCAAAAGTTAAATATTGTGTGTGTGTGAAGCTTTTGAAAACAATCCTCTAATTATTCTATCGACTGACTTTTACAAAATAACTTATGAAGCTCTTTTGCCTACTTGATTTCATTTGATTTTCAGAACAATCAAAATAAAAGCATAGCACTTACTACAATTTCCATCACATACCTGATTCCCTTTGCTTTGCATTGTCATTTTTTTCCTATCGCATATATCACTTTTAACATAACACTTAAAGCACTTATTTGTTACATGGTTTTGCATAGTTTCCTCTGTTCTGCTAGAACAACAGTAGAAATCATTACTTCATTCATTAATCTCAAATATCTAGGACAGTTTCTAGCATATAGCAGGCACTCAAGAAGTATTTGTTGAATAAATTAATATGTTTATCAAGTACACACCAATGTCTATGTCATCATTACCAGCCCAAGACTGTAATTCTTCTACATCTTTATTCTTTCTTCCCTCTGAATGCTATTCTTTACCAGTACATGCCTGGTCCTATCTTAATATCTGGACTTCATTTATAAAGGTTAGAGGTTCCTGAAGACCTGAGAAAATCAAGTATTAGTCAGACAATGAAAGCTTTCAGTGCACCATTTCCCTACTTCCTTTGGGCTATTGGGAATCTCAGAGCCCAATCCAATCAACAGTTCTTCCCTTTTGTCTTTTATTGTACGTGTCTGTGTGCTTTCATAATAAACACCATTTCTTTACTTAAAAATTGCTATGAATATTAATAAGATAAATTAAGTGTAGATTAAACACAAAGGAAGAGATTTCCAAAGCAGTCCTTTTTCCACCAACTGTGGTGTCCAAATCATAATCCTAAAACAACTGCTAAAATTATGGAATATGTATCAGAGTAACCATCCTCTGTTTTATCACACCTTACCCACTTCTCCTATTCATGGTCCTATTTGTGGGACCTCCCTTGAAGGTACTGGAGTTTTAAGCTCCTTCCCTAGATGTCAGATACATTTGAGACTTGATTTGTGTGGGCTGGAGTAAGTGTGGTGACTACATCTTTTTAAGTTCAAATGGACATGAATGGGACAGAGAGCTAACACTATAGTAAAAAAAAAAAAAAATCTAATCCACTCTTCTCTTCCCTCCACACATAATACTCACTACCAGAATGTATACATCTGATGTGCGTCACTTTCTCCTGGTTGCCCAAAGCAGGCACTTAACCTTCAAATGGTGAGCTAAGTGTAGGGCATTCATTCTGTTACACTCAGGGCTCCCTGAAAAGCCAAGATCTGGCAATGGCTGATCCCCAGCCTGCTTTCTCCCAGCCTTTGTTATGTAGATGAGTTTCCATTTTATTTTTGGTGTATCCGTTGAATCCCGAGTATTTTAATAGTTGTGAAGCTTCACTGAACTCAAGAAGAGCTTAAGATTCGAGATGCTAAATTGGCTTGGCAATAATATCTCGCAGAAAATGAGGATCTCATACTTAGCTCTCCCTTTCCTCGCTAATAATGAGGAGCTGATCTTTGCTATTCATGAGACTCTTGCATAAGGAGCTCTGCAGTGGTCCAGAGTAATTCAGCCTTAATTAATGTGCCATCTTTTCAACCTGTCCCATTTAATTATAAGAGCTGGTGAGTATGGACCTACCGGGTGTCTGATGGTTGGAATAACAGAAGGAAAATTTTAACTCTTGGCACCTCTTTTAGGGTGGGAATTATTTCTTCCTTGGAAAATCATAAGGCTGCAGAGAGTTGTTTATAAGTGTTGTGACTCCCATGGAATACCTACTCCCTAGACCTGCCACTCTGATCTCTGGCTGCTTAGAGACTCTTTATCAACCACCCCGGGCTTTATATTTGTATTTCTTTTACATGGGACCTTATGTGCATCACTTTTGAACCTTATATGTTAATCTTTCCCATTGCAGGGGATTTTTTAAAACTGTAGCAAAATATATATAATATACTTTACCATCTTAAGCATGTTTAAAAGTGTAGAGTTCAGTGGCATTAAGTCCATTCACATTGTTGTGCAACTATCACCACTATCCATCTCTAGAAGGTTTTCATCATCCCAAAATGAAACTCTTTATCTGTTAAACCCTGGTTCCCCAAACGTCTTTCCCTCTGTCCCTAGTAACCACTATTCTACATTCTATTCCAATGAATATGACTATTCTAGGTAGCTCATAAAAGTAGAATCGTATACTATTTATCCTTTATGGCTGGCTTACCTCATGTAGCAGAGTGTCTTCAAGGTTCACCCACATTGTAGCATGTGTTAGAATTTCATTCATTTTCCATTATGTGTGTATTCTAGTTTGTTTATCTATTCACATATCAATGGATTAATGGATTATTTCCACTTCTTTGGTTGTTATAAATAATGCTACTATGGGTTTGTTGTACAAATATCTCTTTGAGTTCTTGCTTTCAATAATTTTGTGTATATACCTAAAAGTGGAACTGCTGGATCATATGGTAACTATATGTTTAATTTTTTGAGGACCTGTCATACTGTTTTCACAGTGATTGCACCATTTAACATCCCCACCAGCAATGCACAACTGTTCCAATTTCTTTCTCCACATCCTCAATACTTTTTTTAAAATAATAGCCTTCCAGGGTATAGCATGTTATTTCACTGTGGGGTTTGTTTGTTGTTGTTGTTGTTTGCATGTACCCAATGATTGGTGATGTTAAACATCTATTCATGTATTTATCAGACAGTTGTATGTCTTCTTGAAGTAATGTTTATTGAAGTCTTTTGCCCATTTTTAAAATTAGATTTTGTTGTTGTGATTTTAGCTCTAGAAAGTTCTTTAGATATTCTGGAAATTAATACCTTATCAGGTAGATGATTTGCAAATATTTTCTCCCATTCAATGGGCTGCCTTTCACAGTTGATAGTGTCCTCTGAAGCATGCAATTTTCTAATTTTAATAAAGTCTATCTAATGGGCTTTATTAATTTATCTATTTTTTTTCTTTTGTTGCCTGTGCTTTTAGTGTCATACCTGAGAAATCTTTGTTAAATCCAATGTCATGAAATGTTTCCTCTCTATTTTCTTTTAAGAATTTTATAGTTTTCACCCTTGCATTTATGCCTTTATTCCAGTTTTAGTTCATTTTTGTGTATGAGGTAAAGTAGGGGCCCAACTTTACTTATTCTTTTGCATGTAGCTATCCAGTTTTCCCAATATCACTTATTGAAAAAACAAACTATTCTTTCCTCTATTAAATGGTCTTGGCATCCTTGTCTAAAATCACTTGGTGATATTTGCAAGGGTCATTTTAGAATGTTAATATACTTTTGGTAGCATACTGCCTTGGAAAAATGCATGGGCTTTGTGTTCAGGCAAAGCTGAGTTTAAATCCTTACTTTGCTACTTCTATGCCTGAGTGAGTTGTTTAACCTCTCTGGGATTATTTTTCTCAGTTGTAAAATGGGTATGGTAATGCCCACCTCTTAGTAAGGATTTGGAAAGAAAAACCTCAGTCAAAATTCCAGAAGGGGGCAGGCTAGAAGGGGTAAATGGGGCAAAAAAGGTTACATCTGTATTACTTTCAACAGTAAAGATAAATTTTTTAAAATGCCCACTCTAAGGGCATTTGCCATATTGGCACAGCCAATTTGAATTGGAATGTTTTCATCCAACTGAAAAGACACTCTGAAATGATTTGCTCTCATGTTTCATTAACTAGCATCATACGTAGCTGAGAGTTGAATTTCACCCCTCAGGTTTATCTGTCCTTTGTCCAACCTAAAACTGCCCATAGCCACCTGGCAAGGACTAAAACTCAGGGTGCTTTTGGTTCATATTACACCCTAAAAAAATGTTTGTTTGTTTTTATTTTGATGTGGTTACATGAATAAAATGTTTGAATTATTTGACAAAGCCAAATCCTCTTGTCAATTAAAAACAGGAAATGAAAGGCAATACCATGAGCTAATGATGATGCAGAGTAACTGGCGCTCATATCTTGCAGAAGGAAACCAAAATGACACAGCCACACAGAGTCAGGGGGGCGCTTTCTTTTTTAAAATCTCACCTGAGGATATTTTTCCATTGATTTTTAGGGAAAGTAGAAGAGATAGAGAAAGGCAGAGAGAAAGTTCGATATGAGAGAAGCACATCGATTGGTTGCCTCCTGCACAAGCCCCGACCAGGCCCCGGGCTAGGGAGGAGCCTGCAACCAGGATACATGTTCTTGACCAGAATCGAGTCCAGGACCTTTTGATTCGCAGGCCAACACTCTATCCACTGAGCCAAACCGGCTAGGATGGGTAGTGTTTTCTTAAAAAATTAAACATATGTTTACAATCTGACCCAGTAGCCTCACTCCTAAGTATTTACCCTTTAAAAACAAAAATTTATATTCACACACAAACCTGTAACCAAATGTTAACAGCAGATTTATTCACAATTGCCCCAAATTGTTGACAAACAACCCAAATGCCCTTCAACTGGTGAAAGAATAAACAAACTATGCTATATCCACACAGTGAAATACTACTCAGCAATAAAAAGGAATGAAGTACTGATACCTACAATGACAGGGATAAATTTCAAATGCATTATGCTGGAAGAAGCCAGACTCAGAAGGCTATAAAATTATGATTCTACTTATAATGACATGCTTGAAAAGGCAAATTTATAGGGATGGAGAACAGATCATTGCTTTCTAGAAGCTGGGGTTGGGGAGGGGGTTGACTGCAGGGACATGGGAAAACTGGGGGCACTTAAATTTAGTGGTTTACATGACTATGGACATTTGTCATAATGAAACAAAATGGATGTATGTAAATGATGCCTCAATTTTTTTTTAAAAAAAAAGGATAAAAATCTTTTTGTTGACTGTCAACATACAAAGGCTGAAATTATGGAACTCATATTACATGTTCACCCCTGGATATCCTATGCATATTGTTCCCACTGAGGCGATACCTTTTTGTATCAAATGCATGATCATCTGTTGAACTCTTTGCTCCATGCCCTGTCAAACCTGTGAGACTTTTGGGAAGACTCCATGCTTAAGTGTTGCCATTCATAGAGAAGAATCCATCAGGCGTCCCCCAAATTTACAGGATACCAGGATCCAGTTTTTATGAGACATATTTACTAAACAGGAGTTTATTAAACAGTTGACAATCTTTTATGTCTATGAATTGTTAAGTATGACTGGTGATTCTGACAGCTACAATTAGTCAACAACTGTTTCCAGTGTCTTTATTTCCATTCTAAGTGTTACACATTTCATTATGAATGGCGACTAAATATATCTATAACTTTGATAACTCAATTCACTTTGTTAGTAATGGCTTCCCAAGCAGTTACAACATAACAATAACCATCCCGGGGATAAATATTTCATAAGGAATCCATTGTTATTTATTTATCATGCAGAGCGTGTTCCAGAAGCATTGCAGAGTATTTATTAAACATTTATAGATAATTTTATGCTACTACTAGCATGTGATATAAATACATTATTAATTCTCTTGAATTGTTGATGGATTGAGCTCAAAATAAAGCTGCACCAACTGGGGTTCTTGCCAACAAAGTAAAAGAAACAAAAAGCAGCCTATTGTGTTGAAACTTTCAAAGGCACAATCCTGTTCCCTCAGAAGGTTATCTGTTAATTGTGGTTCTGGGTTCCAGCAATCTCTGAGCCATCCAGAACAAATACATGTTGATGTGGAGAAGATGAAAGAAATCTCAGTCCTTGGTTACTGCTGCTTTGGAAACTGCCTACAATTGCACAGTCATCCCATCAGCTCAAATTGCCATGAGGTGTTCCAGCAGTCCGGGGAGCAGGCTTCCTCAGGGCAGGAGTTCCAAACCAGGACTGTTCTGCAGATGTTCTCTTTGACCTTAATTGCACCAACGTTGCAGCTTCTGGATCCCTGCGTTGTTTCCTGTACTTAGTAGCACTCTTTTAGAGGCCAAAGTCAAAGTCTCCTGCCCATGAGTTGCCATTTTCCTAAAGTGAGGATGTTCTTTCTTCTTGCCCCAGCTTTAATGAGATATAACTGATATATAACATTGTGTAAGTTAAGGGGAACAATGGTATGGTTTTATATATATAAACTAGAAGCCTGGTGCACGAATTTATGCACATCAAAAGGAGATTAATTAGAAGAAATATTTTAATATCGCTATTCGCCCTTTCTCTATGATAGAAGTATCAACCAAATTCACGATCGACAATGACAGATCGAAACACACGCATGCAATTAGTGCCGGCAAGAGCTTTAGATGTATCGCACATGTGCGAGTCAACTTAGCCTTTTATATAGAGAGAATAAACTTGCTTAATTAGACCTGCTTTTGGATGTAGCTAAACTTTTTCCATCCCAGTGAAACACCCCAACTTCTCTTTCAGGTAATTGTCAGCAACACAGCAGTAAATATCAACACGAAGCAGATTATTATTGTAGATCACACAGGGAGAACAAAGGGTAAAATATTTAACTGTAGCAGTGTTTGACTATATTCTGTGCAATGAGAAAACCTGAAGTCATTTTCAAGGTCCACCATTTCTTACTTCTTTTCAATTGGGTCAAGTTTCTTAGCTTTCTAAATCTCTGTTTTTCGGTTAATGAAAGGAAAATAGGATTCTACCAAGTCTTCTATCTATCTATTCCAGGACTCTATGAGGATCAAATGAGATGAGGCATGGGAAAATGCTTCACAGGCATTTGGTTAAAGTGTGAAATGTTTGCACCTGGCTATAAAGCAAGTCGTGTTCCTGGGCTGAAGAAACTGCAAGGAGGCTAGTCACTAGGGCAAGGAAGCCGGGCGTTGCTATGAGATGTCATTACCTGGCGCCCACAGCCACCGTTTCTGGGCTGGGCTGGGCTGTGGGCCGCATTTGTGCCATGGGGTCTTGGTAGCATTGGCTGCGGTTTGGTGGGGTGTCGCTCTGGGATGATGGCGGGGTCTGTGTCCCACTTGGGGAAAGCCAAGTGTTGCTTTGTGGGTGCCAGGTCTGCAGTGCCATTTCTCTGTAAATGGCCAGTGCACATCACGGCAGCTCCTGCACTGAGTGTCTGCCCCCAGGTGGTCATTGCACAACATAGCTACTGCTTGGACAGTTGGACGGTCAGACAGTCACTTAGGCTTTTATATATATAGATAATATTCTTCTGTGTGTGTATGTGATTGTGTTATTGTGTGTGTGTGTGTATGTGTGTGTATCACATGTTCTTTGCCCATTCACAATCTATTGACAGACACTTAGATTGTTTCTATGTCTTGGCTATTGTGAATGATTCTGTGTTGGGGATGCAGATATCTCTTCAATATAGCAATTTCATTTCTTTCACATATACCCTCAGAGGTGGGATTGCTAGATCATATGGTAGTTCTAGTTTTAATTTTTTGTAGGAATCTCCATATTATTTTCCATAGTGGCTATACTATGTTCTCACCAAAAGTACACCAGAGTTCCCTTTTCTCCACAACCTCACCAGAACTGATTCTGTCTTATCTTTTTATAATAGCCATTTTTAACATGAGGTAATATCTCAGTATAGTTTTTATTTGCATTTCCCTGATGATTAGTGATGTTGAGCATCTTTTCATGTACCTGTTGGCCATCTATATGTCTTCTTTGAGGATATTCTTTCAAATGGACCCCACATTTATGCTTTCCCTATGGAAAAAATGTGCCTGAGTTTGGTGCTGTACATATCTTACCTAGTAATAGACAAAAATGTAAATTAACCATCCCTCCAGCAAATCAGAAGAGTATGCAAATTGACCCAACAAAGATGGCAGTTATTTTGCATACATAGGGGCAAAGTGGTGGAGCGAAGACTGAAGGCTCTATCCAGAGCCCGAAGACTGACGGCTCTGGACAGAGCAAAAGCCTGGGTTGCGGGTGCCAGAGGAAAACCAGTGCCAGCAGCCAGGGGAAAGGAAGGCTATTGCAGGAAACTCTTCGTGCAACGGGCCTCTAGTATTGGTAATAAAACTGTTTATTCTGGTGACTTTTTATTGCTGTTGTGTGGGAGATTCTTCCTTCTCTGATTGCCCACTCCGCCTCTTTATCTTCCTCCTCCCTTTTGCGGCACTTATTAAACTGGGGAGATTTATGTCTATAAAAAGAAAACAGATTCTTGGTATGTTCCCAAGGTCTTGGGCTAGCACAGAACAACCATGTTATAACCAACACAAATGAACACAGAGAAAAGAAGTGCCATTCTTTGCTCACTGGATATACAATCCTGTGAGCTTTGCTCTGCAAGTGAGCTGGCTAGCCCTGCTCTGTGGGTTTGTTTTGGTTCATTCCTGACACTGGTTGATACTGACATTACCTAAGCAATTTTGAAAAATAAAAACCAATATGCCCAGCAAAGGTTTAAATGCACAGGCAAACTTTGATAATGTTCACAGTCACACAGCTGACAGTGGTCATATGCCTGCCAGATGGGAGCCCTACCATTTGTGCTCAAGATTACTTTGCCATTTTAAAGACTTTAAATGCTAGGAGGAAAGAGGAATGGCAATGTGATTTTTTTAGAGCAGTGCATGAAGATCAAATCAAATATAGAGAGTATTTAACCGCTCAAAATAGCATTTTCTAGGTGCAGCAACCCCCAAACCAACAGACCCCCAGCTTCAAATACACCAACTGGACATAATAAGCAGGCCCATGTCCAGATCCACCAGGCTGCGATGCTAACGTCAGAGTGTAGCAACTTGATTAATGGTCTTCCATTGAACCAGAACTTGGTGAACACCTACTATGTGCTAGATGTTGAAAATGTATGACAACTGAGAAAGCTCTTCACTTCAAGGAATTGTGAACTCATAGACTTGTTTAGTCTCTGATATTTTATGGTAGATTTCGGCATCTCCCAACAAAGATTTCAAACTTGAACAATAATGTTGTATACTGGGGAGCCCAGCCTAAGCAGCCATCATTGATCTCTCCAAAGCTAATATATAAATACCATAAAATATATATGGCATTTTATTTCAGGTCCTTGGTCACAGTACCTGGAATTAATTAAGATTTGGTCCAGGAGCCACTTAATTGCTTATACTTTGAATGTGGGAATTCAAGGGAGAGCTGGAAATGACGAGACAAGTCATGCATAATGCATCCCCCATGCCCCTCACTGAGTGACCATTACACTGATGGGTGTTATTTCATTTTTTTTTTTTTAAATCAGCACACGGTGCCAAGAACCTGGCATTTTCAAATACTCATTAGTGCTATCCTCTGGGGCCTAAGATAGCAGTTATTAAGGGATGAAGTCTCAAGAGACAGAATGAAGTGCGGTGGCTAACAATGACAGAAGTTCAGGTGCATCAACCCTCATCACTTACGGAGGCATCGCATGGCTAAATTAGCTTTCAAAGTCTTAAACCGAACATGCAAGGCCCACAAATGTCATGTGGCCTACTCTCCGGAGGTTAAATTTAGGTTTTCCCTGGCTCCGGCTGCCAATTTGAAAGAAAGGAAGATGTCAGCGGGTGTGGAGTTGACGGCGTGGGTAGGAGGCTGCCAATGTAGAATCCACTGACGCTGACATGCAACTGTCTCTGGAAATCCGAGCCGTGGAGCGCCGTCAGCGGTCCCCAGACTGGCCCAGATTGCTCATTAGCCCTCCCGTTTGCTCCAGCGCAACGTCAATTTGCTCCAGTTGACTTGCCTGGCCAGGGGGGTCCGGCTACCCATTTGCCTTGATGATAATGGAGGGTATTTAGATGCAGTCGGCAATCTGCTGGGCTGGCATTAAAAGAGCAAGGTAAGAAGAAACGCTACTCATCGGACCACAGGCCTGGCAATAGAGGAAATGTGCACAGTGAGCCTTGGGCTTAAGGACATTGGGAAGGAAGGCCACAGATTGAGAAGATGCTTACTTCCCAACGCTGCCATCCTGTGAAGCGATCTCTCATGCAAATCGCCTTCTCATAGGGACCTCGCTTGAAGTGACTTGTGGGGAAAACCTCACCCCCCTATCTAAGGGGTGGGGATCTCAGCATAGAGACCCTGTGCATAGAGAGGTGTTATTTTCTTGAATAGGTGATTGGCTGCATTTAACAAAAAAAGCCAGGAAGATGGGGCTTAAGTGAAGTAGAAAATTTTTCTCCCTCATATGAAACATAAAGTTTAGCTCATAGAAGCAGAGAGTAGAATCGTGGTTGCCAGGGCCTGAGGGGAGGGGGAGGAATGGAGATGTTGGTCCAAAGGTCCAAAGTTTTGGTTATATAGGATGACTTTCTAGAGATCTAATGGACAGCAATATGACTACAGTTAACAGTACAATATTGTGTACTTAAAATTTTCTAAGAGGATAGATCTTATGTATTGTCCCCACACAAAAAAGAGGAAGGGAGGAAGCAAGCAAGCAAGAAAGGAAAGGAGGGAGGGACGGAAAAAGACAATGGTAACGTTGTGGGGTGATGGATATTTTAATTATCTTGGTGATTATTTCACTATATTTTATGTCTATAAATACATAATTTTGTCAATTATATCTCAATAAAGCTTATATCTCAAATAAAGTTTAGAGATGAGCAGTTCAGAGCTGATAAGATGGTTTAGGAGTTCAGGCTTTCCTGCTCAAGGCCACCTCATGGTCTAAGATGGCTGCTGGAGCTCCAGCCATCACGTCCCCATTCTAGACAGAAGGCAGGAAGAGAGAAGGGCATCCCTGTGATGTCAGTTCTTTCTAAATTTTTTTCTCACATTTCCACTTTCATATAAATGAAGAGAACTTAGTCAAATAGCCATACCTTGCCACAAGGAAGGTTGGGATATGTACTGTGATAGCTGAGCACTTTGCCACGCCAAATATAATCAGAATTTTGTTACTAAGTAACAAGGGGAGAGTAGTCACTAAGTAGGCAATAGCAGTCTCTGCAATTACTGTAAAATAACACCTATTGTCCAGAATCTAGAAAGCCAGATCTCCAAGTGCCTTTTCTTTTTTCTTTTTTTAAATATATTTTTATTTATTTCAGTGAGGAAGGGAGAGGGAGAGAGAAATAGAAACATCAATGATGAGAGAGAATCATCAATTGGCTGCCTCCTGCATACCCCCTACTGGAGATTGAGCCCACAACCCAGGCATGTGCCCTGACCAGGAATCGAGCCATGACCTCCTGGTTCTTAGGTTGACATTCAACCACTGATGCACACCAGCCGGGCTCAAGTGCCTTTTCAACAAAGCATACAGCCTAGAGGCAGGCATCATAGAATAGGAGTCAGACTGTCTCTGATACTTACTAGCCAGGTGACCTTGGAAATACATTTCAGTGCTCTGCGTCTCAACTTCCTCATCCTCCAAATAATGGTCTCAGCCTGGTTGTCTACAGGGAAGTATCTGCTCAGATAATAAGTGTGGAAGCAGTGTGTCAAAGAGGGCAGTATCACATAGATGCCAGGACTCAATGAACATTATTATGATCAATGCACACATTTATTGTCTTTAAGAAAACTCATTGAGCCCTAGCTGGTTTGGCTCAGTGGATAGAGCATTGACCTGCAAACCAAAGGTCCCGGGCTCGGTTCCAGTCAAGGGCACTGTACCTTGGTGGCAGGCACCTCCCTGGCCTGGGCCATGGTTGGGGCTCATGCAGAAGGCAACCAATCAATGTGTTTCTCTCACATCGATGTTTCTCTCTGTCTTCCCCTCTCTCTTCCACTTTCTCTAAAAATTGATGGAAACATATCCAGGGGTGAGGATTTAAAAAAAAGAAAAGAAAACTCATTGAAAACCCATCATTCGTCGTAGAATTATTATTTATGTTCTATGTTATAATGCTAGCACCTTCTGTGTATATAACATTTTACAAAACATACATCACTTTTATACATGGATTTCATTTCATGCCCACAAACTCCCCTGTGAATGATAGCAGGGAGGAATTGTCATTTACTCAAATTTACTGGTGATCAGATCCAAGTTCAGAGAGTGAAGTGGTTTGGCCAAGCTCACTCAGAGCTGCCTATGAGCGATAGTAACTTCAACTCTGACAACTCATCTGAT
Source organism: Myotis davidii (assembly GCF_000327345.1). Lineage (NCBI taxonomy): Eukaryota > Metazoa > Chordata > Mammalia > Chiroptera > Vespertilionidae > Myotis > Myotis davidii. The sequence continues at coordinate 966,594 of NW_006290541.1, forward strand.
GCTAGCTCTTTAAAAGTGACGAATGCTCCAATTTAAGGGTGGGCTGTGGGTATGGCCTTGTAGAACTGGCACCAGCACCTGGAGGCACACAGACACCTGCCTCTCACTGCCCAAACTGGAAATCATGTTGTTTCCTCCTCCCCGCCTCCTCCTACCACTCAGCTCTCTATCTCAGCAAAAGTTACCACCTTCCCTCTCAGCCAAACCAAGGGCCCAGAAGCCACCTGTTCTTCACATTCACTCCTCACCACATCGTTAGTTTCTTTATTTTTAAAAAAATGTATCTTTATTACTGAAAATATTATAGATGTCCTATTCCCCCCGCCCCAGTGGCCACTCCTCCCCACTCCCGCCTCCTCCCTAGGCCTTCTCAGCACTATTATCTGTCTCCATGGGTTAGGCACAAAAACATACAAGTTCTTTGTTTAATCTCTTCCCTCCCTGTCCTCTGATTCCCTCTGAGATTCATCGGTCTGTTGCATGCTTCCATGTCTCTGGATCTATTTTGTTTGTCAGTTTATTATATTCATTAGATTCCACATATGAGTGCGATAATGTGATACTTGTCTTTCTCTGACAGGCTTATTTTGCTTAGCATCATACTCTCCAGGTCCCTCCATGCTGTCTCAAAGGGTAAGAGATCCTTCTTTTTTATTGCTGCAGAGTATTCCATGGTATAAATGTGCCACAGCTTATTTATCCACTTGTCTATGATGGGCACGTGAGCTGTTTCCAGATCTTAGCTATTGTAAATTGTGCTGCTATGCAATTCACCATAGCTAAGATTTGGAAACAGCCTAAATGCCCATCAGCAGATGAGTGGATTAGAAAACTATAGTATATTTACACAATGGAATACAACGCTGCTATAAAAAAGAAGGGATTCTTACCATTTGCAGCAGCATGGATGGAACTGAAGAGCATTATGCTAAGTGAAATAAGCCAGTTGCAAGGTTGTACAGCCATCACCACTAATCTAATTCCAGCATATTTTCAATATCTCCCCAAAAACTCCACACCAATTAGCAGTCACCCCACTCCTCACTATTCTCAGCTCCTGACAACAATTTACATACTTTCTATGGTTATACAACATGCAGACTTTTGTATCTGACTTCTTTTATTTAGCAAGTTTTCAAGGCACATCCACATTGTAGCAAGTGCTGATGTTCCATTCCTTTTTATGGCTGAATAATATTCGACTGCGTGGACGCGCTATATTTTGTTTATTCACTCACCAGTTGATAGATCATTGGATTGTTCCCAATAGAAAATGGGAGTCTGCCAACTTTATTCTTTTTCAAGATGCTTTTGGCTCCTTTGTGTTCCTTGTATTTACATATTAATTTTAGGATCAGCTTGTCAGTTTCTGCAAAAAAAGGGCACCTGGATTTTTATAGGAATTACGTTGACTATATAGACGATTCTAGGAAGTATCGCTACCTAAACACTATTATAAGGCTTCCAATCCATGAACTCTGAATGTCTTTTTATTTATTTGTCATCTTTAATTTATTCCAACCATAATTTTCAGTGTTTGGTGTATAAGTCTTATACTTCTTTTATTCATTTATTCCTAAGTTGTTTTTTCTTTTTGCTGCTACTATAAACAAAATTGTTTTCTTAATTTTATTTTCAGATTGTGCATTTCTAGTGCATAAAAATACAACTGATTTTTATATAGAAACATTGTATCCTGCAAACTAGCTGAACTCATTTATTAGCTCTAATAATTTTTTAAATGTATGTGGATTTCTTAGCATTTTTCTAGGCAAGATTATGTCATCAAAAAGTATAGTTATACATCTTTCTTTCCCATCAAAATGCATCTTATTTCTTTTTCTTGACTAATTGTTTACCCTGTATTTTCTTAATAATAACTGTCAGGATTTTAGTGTTTGACACATGCAGGTATTTTATTAAATCAATTTATGTCCTCAGTGAACATCTGCAGCATTTTATGTGTTTTAAATATTCACAGAACTTCTAAAAAGATGGGATTGCTTTCACAGGTGAAAAACACTCAAGGTAAAACATATTAAGAGTAATTCTACTTGGGGAGGCCCTGTGAAGGGACAAAATGGGCCTCTACAAACTAAGACCAACCCCCTGGGACCTATAGCAACTGTTAGGAAAAGGATGGAAACTGCTGAAGACCAGTGTTTAAATAAATCCCCAATGGCGAGTTATTTTGTCATTTCCCCTCATCCTTAAAAAGCCACAGCAACATTTTATATTATTTTCCTGACCTTATTGTTTACTCTCTATGGGCTTTAGCAAAATTTATTTCAACTCTCTGGGCCTAAGTTTGTGCATCTGTGCAATGGGGTGGCTGTGAGAATTACATTGGATGATACTTGTTAAGCACCTCCCAAATGTTTAGCACATAGTATATCCTCAATAGATAATACAAATGCTAATGTGTCTTAGCATTTATTGGGTGATTACCATTGCCCAGGCATCACAGTTAGTGTTTTACATGCTTTGTTTTATTCCATTTTCACACCACGCTCTGGGAAAGTGCTAAGGGTCAGACCAGTGCTGTTATTTATTCAGGATCTTATAACTCATGAGTGTGATTTCTGGGACCCAGCCTGAGGTATTGTGACACCGAGGCCCATGGTTTTGAACATTACTTACCTTTCTTTTCATTCTCCTTAACTGAATCCTAATCCATTTTACCCCAGGTTTGGAAATAGAAGCAAATATAATTCATAAAATTATTTATCAACTCAATCAACCAACAAGGAATAATGAGTTCCCATTATGTAAACAGGCTCTAGAGAAGTCTCTGAGGATAAATTTATGAAGAAGACACATTCCCTGTTCTACAGTCTCTACAAGATTAATGGAGGAGAGAGAAGGACAGTGCAAAAATAACAACACACCATGATGCATCCTTTATGAGTTTGGACTTTATCCCACACACAGTGTCTCTCTCCTTTGTAGAGTTTAACACCATCACCGTTTCACACATGCCTATGTAAATGGCTAAGTTTGGGTTTCCCTCTAAGGCTATAAACCCCGTAAAAGTAGTGAGAGTGTTATTTTGGCCACTACTATGATCCTGAAGCCTACTAAATGCTTGTACATAGTAGGTGCTTCATAAGTAGTATTCAGTGGGATCATTGAAGGAGAATAATGAAGGGCATGAATATGGAAAGAAGCATGGCTAGATTTGCACTTGGGGAAGGTTATTTTTCTGAGCAGAGGCAGGGGTACCTTGGGGGAGGATGTTATGAAGATTATACATCCTCACCTTATTCAGCTCAGGTTGGTCATGTAACTTGTTCTGACCAATTAAATGTGAACAGACGTATGCCAATTCTGAGCAGAAGTTTTAGTAGTCCCTGCGTGGTTCACCAGGAGTCTTTTCTCTCAGCCACAATGATCGGCAATGCTCCAGGCAGAGTGAAGATGGCCCAGAGTGAAGATGTCATGAAGCAGAGAGACAACCACCCACACTGAGCTTGTGGTATGACCGAGATTTTATTAAGCCTCGTTAATAGAAGCCATAGAGACTGTGGGGTCATTTGTTATAGCAACAAAACTTAATCTCTTCTAACTGATTGATGATGGGTTTGGTGTGAGGGGTCAGTGAAATAAAATAATGTATATGGAGCTATCTAGCACATAGTACGTTCCTATAAATATGAATTGTTCCCTTTAAGTTGATGGCCTGACTATTTCTGTTATCATTTTTTTAAGTATATTGTTTTGGTCCATTCTGGCTACTATAAAAGAATACCATACACAGAGTGGGTAGGAAGCAATGGAAATTGATTTCTCACGGTTCTGAGGCTGGAAGTCCAAGATAAGGCACCAGCAGATTCGGTGTCTGGTGAGGACCCACTTCCTGGTTCACAGATGGCCGGTTTCTCACTGTGTCCTTACATCTTGGAAGGAGTGAGGAAGCTCTACTTTATAAAGGCCTTTATCTCATTCAGCAGGGCTCTACCTGCATAATCTAATCACCCCCAAAGTCCCCATCTCCAATTATCATCCCATTAGAGGCTAAGTTTTAACATGAATTTGTGGGAGACACAAACATTCAGTCTACAGCACACACACACACACACACACACATATCCTAGCATTTCTCTGGCACATAGTAGGTGCACATCACACATTAGGTGCCTTTCCCCCTTGTCTTCCTGCCTCACTGAATACTTTTCTTACAAGAATGTCTCCCAAGAAAACGTATCCATCTCCTGACTCACATGGTTCCCCAGTCACTTATTCCTGTTTCTAGTTGCAAGTCAGAGCATGTGTCTAGGCATGCTTTATCTCCTGTTTCCTGCATAAATGATTGTCCCAGACCCAAGGGGCAATGTGTATGCAACAGTCCCAGGGCTGCACAGCACTTAGCTCAGTTCTTAATATGCAGCGTGGAGGAAAGGGGTGTCAGGTTGGGAGAGAAACCTCATCTAACACAGTTCGGGCCACTTACATTCATCTGAGGAGGGAGAAGTGATGCATTTGGACTGCAATTCTGCACCTTATAAATAGACATATACAGCTCCGCATACATTATTAATATGGGCTTTATTGCCAGCTTTATTGAATCCACGATGCAGCTTCTCTCGGGAAGCCACAGAACACAGGAAGATTGCACCGACGCTTGCATTAACCAGGGCCACGGTACACCAAGCAAATAGGTTGTGCAAACAGCAGTATTCATGCCAGTTGCATCCTCCAATTCAAAGAACATAATAACAAATAATAGGTTCAGGCAAGCCCCACAGCTGCTATTTGAAGTATCTTACGCATGTTTTATCCAGGTCGCTCATGCTAGCCCAAGAGGAGGCAGGGCAAGTGTACTTTAAAGAAGTTCCTTAGCATGGCCTGCAAAGCCCTGCCTTCCTCCATAAACCCCCTGTCCTTGGATTCTCGCCCTCACTCACTCGGATAAGTCACCCTGGACATGCCTTAAGCAGGCAAAACTATCTCCTACCTCTTTACCCTCGCAGTGCCCTCTGCCCAGAAAGCACGTGCGCGTGCACGCACATATGAGCACGCGCACACACACACACCCCTTCATGTCACTGAGTCCTCTCCCATTCACTTCCCATCTTTACCCGCTTGATTAGCAGCACTTACTTCTAGATGTCCTTTTTGTTATTTGTATATTCTCATCTTTATCATCTGTCTCCCCAAGTAGGCTGCAAGGACAATGAGAAACAAGGATCCTTTCTGACTTGCTCATCACTAGATCGCCATCATGATTTGTAATAAATATTTGATTGAATGAATGACAGAATGTCACCTTGATGGAGGTAAGTCCCGTCATCCTCTTTGTCCACTGTGGAGCTCCCCTCGATGTCAGCTTCGCGGAGGGCAGTCTTCTGTCCAGTTCTCAGCTCAAACCCCAGTGTCTCAAGCTGGAAATGATGCTTCATGGGCTCTAATAGCTGCTGATTGAACTGAAGAGAGCTAAGATTGTGCCAGAGAACCCGTGTCGTCAGTGGTGGAGCTGCAATGTTGGCACCCTTACATTCCCTCATTCCCTATCAGGCATGGTGGGACAGGATGGAGTATTGAAGAGTGTAGCCCCCCCCGCCTCCCGCTGACTAGGAAACTACCCCCTCATGAAAGTGGTTAGGTAAACCCTCATCTTTTAATGATGTCAGTGACTCTTTGAATAGAAATTGCCCCCTATATACAGAATTTATGGCATAAATAGACATTTGGGCATTCTCAGTTGATAAACTTTCACTCTTACAAGCCAGTCACCATAGAAAGATGCCCCTCTTCTAGAGAGCGGTTTAGTAGAGGGCTTGTAGGCTCATTCTTGCCTAACAGATATGAAGAAAAATCATCTGGAGGCGGTTTCCAGGAACTGCCCCCCAGGGACGTAAGAAACCCACACATGTAGAAAGCCTTTTCGGCACCTGTTACCCATCCTCCTCTCTCTTTGAAAGATGCAAGGATGTGATGCTCTGAGCTAAGACATCCACCTTGTGGCCATGAAGGAGGCCTCCGCAATGTAGACGATGGCCAATGAAAGGACTGAAAAATCCAGCATCTTAGATGACGTGTCTGAGAGCCTGAACAACCCTGGGACCATCGAGCACTAGCCTTCCACTTTAGTAAACATGAGATGTTTGGTCTCAGCCATTGTCGTTCAAGAGCTTTTACTTGTAGCCAAATGGACCCTAACTGAGGCACACACCCCATGCCAGATGGTGTGCTAGTTTGGGGAAATAAGAGATGAATGAATGAATAAGAATATATCCACCCTCAGAGAGCTCCCATCTAGTGGGAGTATTGAGAATAAAGCCACAATTTAATCATTGCCAGGACAGGAGCAGGTACAGAAAGCTTTGCAGCCTGGAGGAGAGACTTACAAATCCAACTGAGGGCATCACAGAACACCCTTTCCCCCCCAAAAAAACAAAAACAACAACAAAAAACCACACATCCTGCACTAAGCTATTAAGAAGGAGTAGGATTTAGTCAGTTAGAGAAAGAGAGGGGTTATTTCATAAAAAGGGCAATGTGTACAGATTCATGAGTCCTAGGGTAGCCAAGTAGGGCTTTGTGTGTCTAGCATAAACATAAAGAGGACAGTCTCTGTGACTTCAGAATGAGTTTGGGGGTTCTTATGTGTTTTTCATCCAGGACCACAATAGCGGCCCAATCCTGCCACTGATCCCTCCTCAGGTCTAAGTTTACCAAACAGAGCAAATTCTACACACACTGGCCACAGAGACACTCTGTCAGTGCAGCCGGCCGGCTACACTCTACCTCTGCACAGCTCTGGTGCGACAACAGGGGTGAGATGAGATGAGCCAACGCCTTCGCCTTTGAAGCTGGCAGAAGAGAGCCATCTGATTTACCTGTGCAGTGAAGAGGAGGGGACATAGGAGGGAAAGAAGACAAGTAATTGCAAGAGGTAGACCACTGCGTGGCTCAGTGGTTGAGCGTCAACCTATGAACCAGGAAGTCACAGTTTGATTCCTGGTCAGGGCACATGCCCAGGTTGCAAGCTCAATCCCCAGTAGGGGTGTGCAGGAGGCAGCTGATCAATGATTCTCTCTCATCATTGATGTTTCTAGCTCTCTCTCCCTCTCCCTTTCTCTCAGAAATCAATAAAAATATGTTTAAAAAAAAAGAGGTAGACCACCTATGGGTCTGCTTTTTAGAAGCACAGGAACCCTATTTGCCAATACACATTATCCTGGATACTGACTGGTCATATCCACAGCTACTCCCTTAGGCAAGAGGGACATATTTCAGGAGGATGCTCAAACACATGCAATGTGGCATAGTGGTAGAATCCTGTCCTCAAAAACATGTCAAGCACCGAGGGAGGGAGATGTGAACGGGACACCTTCTGATGCCTGTTACTGAACTTGGATGTGATCACCATGCAGCAGAAGCCGGGGAAGGAATTTCAGCAAGTGGGCGAGTGGGGTGTGAGTGTTTAATAAGTCACTGCAGCAGCAGGTGAACTGGTACCCGGGGCAGAGCCTGCAGGACCCCACGTGAAAGCAAAGCAGGTGTGCACCCAGCCCTCCCAGCAGGGCCTTTCCTCTACTGGACCAAACATCACTCTCAGCTCTCAGGTGGTTCAGCATCCTGTGGGACTTCAGGGTCAGGCTCTCAAAAAGACAAACTCAGTTGGTCAAAATAAGGGTTGTGAGAAATAGAGAGAGTCCTAGATGGGGGTTGGCCAACTTTTCCTGTAATAGGTCAGATGACAAATATTGGCACTTGTGCACCAAATAGTCTCTATTATAAAAACTTGATTTGCCATTATAGCCTAAAAGCAGCCATAGACAGTATAGGTGTGAATGAGTGTGACTGTGTTCCAACAAAACTTTATTGACAGACCCAGGTGGTGGGCCAGATTGGGCCACAGGATGTAGTTTGTAGTTTGCAGACAGATCTCTGCTTTAGAACTGCACTGCAACACTGCTTCACCTCCACCGAACCGGGTGCCCTTGGAAAGGGACTGCCCTCCCTCAGTTTCTGTTTCCTCTTCTGCAAATGGCATATAACACCCACCATGTTATTGCTGAGAAGTACAATATAAGGCTGATCAATCATGATTAAAGTAAGTGGCATTGTGGAGGTGTTGCTGTGTTGTTTTTTGCTGGAGCTGCTGGTGTGTGTGTGTGTGTATGCATGTGTGTGTGTGTGTGTATGTATGTGTGTATGCGTGCATGCATGCACGTGTGTGTGTACATGCATCCTGGGGCAGGTGTGTGTTGGTGTGTGTGGGTGTGTGTGTGTGTGTGTGTGTGTGTTGAGCATGGCTATCCCTATCAGGTGTGATGGAAAAAGGAAACCCAACATAAGAGCCAGTAGCTCTTATGAATAAAAACAACACATTCGCCAGCACTGAGCCAGGATGAAGATGTTCTATTTCCAGCACCGCTTTCCTGTAGCTGTGACTGAGGCTGTCTCTCGTTCCTAAAGGACTTGGGCCATTTAAGTGGATTTGATTGGCATTAATTATTAAAAACAGTTATTTATTAATAAATAAGAACTCTAAGAATGCCTTGCACTTGTTCAGTGCTTGATGGTTTTCTTTCATTTTGGCTTTCTTCTTTTCAAAAGGCTTTTAAAACTGGGACACCCAGGGAACCAGGAGGCACTGAAGGTCCAAGAGGCACATCTTCCCAGGGAATCAGCTGAACTCAATTTGGGGTGAAAATAACATTATTTTTTATTAAAAACAAACTTGAATATATTGTGCAGCAGGATGAAGAACTGCGTGCTTTTTTAAAAAAGATAAAGTCTGAGACGTCAAAGACACTTCAAGGGTGAGATCCACCACTTTGGGCTATGCCCCAGAAGGCTGCGATGTAAGGAGCGCGGTTATGTCTTTTCGGAGCAGCCCCCCTGCAAAGCGTGTGGGGAAGGAATTTTTACAAATTCTGCAGAAGAAGAAACTCTGCAGAAAAGTTGATCGTCTTGCTCAAGTCGACACAGAAGTCGGCTGCAGAATGAGTCCTTAAATCTCAGATTTCTAGCCTCTCCGTACATGCATGCATGAAGCTCCCGGTGAGACAGGGGCAGGGATGAGAACCCAGCGACCTTGTTTGCCAGGCACTGTGCTCAGTGCTGGGGGATAAATAAGAGTTATAAAAACCCTCAACTTCTTCTGGTAGCCCTGGAAAACTACCTGGCATTGAGAAGACTCATTTCCCAGGTAACCTTGAGTCACACTTTTCATTAACAGTTTCTTGCCCAATCCCCTAATGATCCAGTGCATTCCATCTGCCTTAGTATATGCCTTAGTTTCCCCACAAGGCCACAGAGTTCCCCACTAGACTTTAAGCTTTGCCATTCCATTGCTTTGCTGGGGCACAGCTCCTTGCCATCATCAGATATGCAGTAACCTGGTCTTCTCCCACCTCCTGTCCCCCAAGGACTCACCTGCTCCCTGGGTCGCCAATGGCAGTACACACTGTGGCTGCTTATACCTGTATTTCTCCGCCCCAGAAATGGACTCCTGTTGGTATCCCAGCGTTGCCTTTTCATCTGGTTGTAGGCACCCTCGTTTTTGCCCACAAGGGCCATATTTGCAGCCCACTTGTCTTCAGTAAGTCAGCTGCTGTGAGTACACGGAGTCCTGAGTCCAGACCCTGAACACCACTCAGTGCTGGTGTCAACTTGGAAGCATTGCTCAGCCTCTCCAAGACATCAGTTGCACCACCGCCTGTAAAATCAGAAGAGGATGCGCCCAGTCTCAGTGGGAGGCTAGAACCGGCTCCGGTGAACTGCCCAGCACAGGGCTTGGCATATAGCAGGTGCTCAGGATGCCTCGGTTCCCCCACCGAGCCTGCCCACTCCCAGAGAACTGAGGTCCCCGCAGATATAGGTATTCACTCATGACAGATGTGAACTGTGGAAAAGCTGGTGATGGGTGTCCCAAGGGGGCTGGGGGCCAGAGGGCTGTGGTGCTCCCGTCCAGCCATGTGCGTTGGTGGCTCTATACATGGATGCCTTTAACTTTTGGCTCCAAATAAAACCCTGTCTTGGGGACCCTTGACCTGATTTCCAGCTCAGAGCCCTCCATTTCCTGCTCTGAGCAGAGTACCCGTGATATTCTTCCCCAGCTTCGGAAGAAATCTATTTATAGCAGCCATCATTAGCTCTCTGGGCCGGTCCCCAGAGCCTCACCTGTTCCCCCTGCGCCTCCTGCAGAAGTTGACTTCAGAGGGTGTTCGGAGCATTCTTTGTAATATTAGTTAACATGTACTGCAAAGCCCCAAGGTCATGTTCCACTCTTGGCACCCTTCACTTTAGATTTGAGAAATGCCCTAAAATTCTCATTAGCGGAGGCTGCCTCACACCTATGAAACTTTAAAAATACCTGGCTAATCAGCCACTTTGCACACCTCCACGTGGGCAGAGAGTCTCTGCTTTCCTCCTCAGCCCCCTCCTGGCATCACATTCGTGCCGACAAGAGCTGTCAAAATCTGACTTCCTGTGGTATTTAAAATAAAATGAAGGGAACTTCTCATTTGAAACCTGCAACCACTTAAAGAGAAACAGAGGGAGACACAAAAAGTGGAGCGAGGGGGAAAAAGGATTCTGGAAGACCCTCCTGATTCCGAATCATTTTTGACTATCATCTGATCATTGGAATTTAAAGGGATATTAACCATTATAATACGAAGATAAACTCACCACTTATTGAGTGCCTAGCACACAGTAGGCCCCATGGAAACTAGTCAATTATGTATCTCTGAGTCCATTAAAAACCCTGAAAAGAAAAGCCCAGTTTGCAAATCAGGAAATTGATGCCCCAAAGGGGTAAGTGGTATTCTCAAATGGGCATAGCCAGTAGAGCAGTGGTTCTCAACCTTCTGGCCCTTTAAATACAGTTCCTCATGTTGTGACCCAACCATAAAATTATTTTCGTTGCTACTTCATAACTGTTGCTACTGTTATGAATCATAATGTAAATATTTGATATGCAGGATGGTCTTAGGCAACCCCTGTGAAAGAATTGTTCGACCGCCAAAGGGGTTGCGACCCACAGGTTGAGAACCGTTGCAGTAGAGGGTCCAGCCAGGGTTCTCACCAGGGTCTGTCTGTCTCTAAAATCTAAGCTCATGCCAGTTTGTCATGCCATCTCCCCTGTGAAATGTAAATTTCCAAGGTGGACCTTTCTCTAGTCCATGTAGACAGAGCTCATCTGGGACTTGTTCTGTTGCCCATTCTTCACCCAGAGATCAAGTCTGTCACTACTCTGCACCAACATTGGTGGACTTATAGGCTACACAATAGTGCCATTAGAATTACCCGGGTGTTTATCAAACACACAGCTTCCTGAACCCCACCTAAGAAGTACTGCCATGGAGTCAGCAAGGGGGAGGAGGGCAGTGGGAATCTGGTCTCACTAAGCATCTCCTGGTGACTCTTGTTCACTAAGCATCTCCTGGTGACTCTTGTTCACTAAGCATCTCCTGGTGACTCTTGTTCACTAAGCATCTCCTGGTGACTCTTGTTCACTAAGCATCTCCTGGTGACTCTTGTTCACTAAGCATCTCCTGGTGACTCTTGTTCACTAAGCATCTCCTGGTGATTTTTGCTTTTGAGAAGCACTGTTTTATGCCTAAGCGGGTTTGCAGGGATGGTTCAAAGTTAGGCTGTTTATAAACCCTGCATGGCCTCTACAGGCAGTGGAATGCTCCCTTGTCAGCAGATTCTCCAAAAATAGACAGCACTAGAGTGAAGAGAGAGAAACGTCCCCTTCTGAGTGATGACTCAGTCTGTTCCAAAAGGTGCCCAGGACTGAGTTATGGAAACAAAGATAAGTGGCCCAGCAAGATGCCAAGTTGTGAGACTCATAAGAATGTTTCTTGAAGTTAAAATGGTAGCAGATGCCACTGGCAATGTGGAAAGTTAGGTGCCCAGAGAGTGAACTGGTAGCGTGGAGGGTGGGACATAGAACCAGCATGTCCAAATTGCCCTTCCTTGAGCAATGATCTCTGAAGGGCCAAGTTTTCTTTGAGCACAGGAGACACTATCATTTGGCTACAACCTTGATTCATTGCATTTCATCAAAATAATCTTCCCGTTCCAATTTGACTATTTAACACTTTCAATATATCTTCCTATTCCAGCAGGACCTTTAGAAGAGAAGCCTTCCTTCATAATATTCACTTTAAGTTACAGAAGTGTGATTAATGAAATCCAGTCTATCATGTTGAATGAAAATAAAAGGTGGGTATTCAAATCAAAATGTTAATAAACCTTTTGATTTAACTTGAACCATATGTAGAAAATATAAACCATGTTCTTAATCTATAGACATCTAGGAAGACCACAAGTTCCTTAAAAATGTTTACAGAATATTCTTTATTTTAAATTTTTTCTTTATTAATTAAAGTATTACATATGTGTCCTTATCTCCCTGTTGACCCCCCCCCAACCCCCCTCTCATGCCCTCACCCCCTTGGTGTCTGTGTCCATTGGTTATGCTTATATGCATGCATACAAGTCCTTTGGTTGATCTCTCCCCCGTTTATGCTGTGCATTATATTCCACAAATGAGTGAGATCATGTGATATGCGAAGCCATGAGGAGACAGTTCTGAATTTTGAGTACATTTTGAGCACAATTGCCCTAACCATCCACAAATAAATCCATTGCTACAAACACATTCTCAAAGATGTTATTCTCAAACACCCATTCTCAAACACACACACACACACACACACACACACACACACACTGGTTAAAAGTCATAGATTTAGGGAATGGGGTTGAGTAAGGCACTTGATATTGTCATCCTGATAATGCCCGTGCTCTGGGTTTCATCCAAAATTAATTATTTTCTTCAGAATCAGATATTGAAAGTTCCTTAGCTAAGCCAGGGTTATTTTTCCTGTTCATTTTGGGGAAATGGGATTTGATGAGTTACCATGAAGGTGAGTAAGGGTCACGCCACACCCAAGCATTGCATAGATAAGTTTGATAATTGCCTCATGGGGAGACACCTCTGTCACCAGAGTTTGGCAGGGTGACCTAATGGAGCTGCTTCCATGCAGGAAACAGAATTAAGTAGACATACATTAAAATGCAAAGTGTTTGATTTGCATTGGATTGAATAGCAACGGTCCTTTATACGTATTTGGTACCCAAATACACATTGATGTTGGTGGCCAACACATTTGGCATTTGCCCAGGTGGTGTTTGCAAAATCGAAGGCATTTCCACTTTGCAAACAGCCCACAGATACATTAAATAACCCAATTCACGATGGACATCTGGACTCCTCAAACCTGCCAAAAGTGATGGGCTCACTGTTGCCTTCCAGCTTTATGGTGGGGAACGGCTCCCTTCAAATGTAAAAGCCATCCCTCTGCGACAGCACGGCAGGTTGGGGTCTCATCTGTCCAAGCTCAGCACACACATTTATTCTGATGTTAACTGTGTCCAAGCCATTGGCCGTATATGCAGTATCTCACACACCTGGGCAGAAACAATCCTTGCACATTAAAGCAGTGTTCTGTGAGGTGGCCTGACATCTGAGTCCACTGTAGTCCCCTGAAAGATGGCTAACTTCATGAGGAAGGATGCATAGGTAGGAAGATACATCTGAAGGGATTCTTAAATTTAGTGTTTTATAAGCGGGGTGGGGGGAGTAGGGACAGACTAGGTTGAACGTTCCATAATCCACCCTGCGGGATGCAAAACAGAAACAATATTTATCATGGAGCTAGCTCAAGCATAATGTCCCGCCCTCCCCCACAAACATGATAAAGTCCTTGGACAGGTGCACCCAGGATAATTCACTCCAACTTGCTCCAGTGTACATTTCACTTCTTGTCCATCATCCTTTGTGTGTGTTAACCCATCCTGGCCAGTGCATTTGAACAGTAGCTGACGATAAAAGCTGTGAGTGTTTGAGTTTGCCACCTAGTGGCCAGTGACATGGCTGTTCCTGCCTCATTTTGTCGTCCCAAACTGGGGCTGGAATATAGCAGATTATTCAGGAGGCATTAGAGTGCCAGAGCTCGAATGTCAGTGTTGGCTTCCAAAGTTTCAGTTCAAATAGAAAGCTTTAAAAAGAAAAAAAAGCACTCAATGATGATTGCATGACCTCATTTCATTTAATGCATACTATATGAATGAAAAGGCAAAACCACAGCAAGAAAGGAAGACGTTATTTTCAATAGCCCACAGGACAAAGAAAGTGTGTGTGTGTGTGTGTGTGTGTGTGTGTGTGTGTGTGTTTGTCCATTTGCAAGCATGCACGAAAAATCACAGAGGCCAATACTTTGTAATTGCAATGAAGTTTCAAACTTTCCTCCCATGTAGGTATAATATTTTACTTTTTGTGCACCAATGGGTGGGTGGCCTCCCACTATATGCACTATAATAATCATGAAATTAGGATAAGAAAGGTGGTACTGAGTACCTATTGTGTACTTGGGACTTTGCTAGGTAATTTGCATAAGTTATTCATTAGAGTGAGCACACTCAAGCTTACTAGGGACTTTAATGTCTGTATAGCCCAATGTACCCAATACCAAAAGCCCTCTCTATGGATGCTTCTCAAACTATCCATGGAGAAGGACTTGCTTTTTACAATTTGACTAGAAAAGATAAAATAAAATGTCCAATATGCAAGCTCACACTTATTTACTTTTATTATTATTAGTGTCAAAAGATATAAAAATGACTGTCAAGTTCATACAAATTTTTCTACATGCTTATTCTCAGTTTGTGTATTTACATAGCTGCAGATGAGTAACAATACATAGGTGAGAATTGGTCCTCAGAGCACACATTGAGTAGAACTGATCTATACAATTTTTGCCAAGCATCAGCCAGTTTCCCTAGCATCTCTCATAACAGGGACCTCACCAGGCAACTCATTCCATTGCTGCACTGCTCTGATGACCAGAAACCAAAGCCGAGTTTTCTATATACACAGGCCAAGGTTCTACCTCTGACCCACATACAACAAGACTCATCTCTCTTTCAGTCACAGCTTTGCAGATATATGAGGTTAACCACTTTATGGCCAAGCTCTGACTTCTCTTCTCCTGGCCCCTGCACCTGAGTTTGCAATAGTATGCTTAGAGTCCAGCTTCCAGGACTGATTACAACAGAGGGCAATGATGGACGCTTCTATCCCATTGGCTTGCTTCTCTGATTTCTCCTGAAGGGCAGGGAAAGTGATCAGATGATTCAGGGTGAAGATACTGCTTGGTCAGATCTACAGTGGGCAAGGGCATTTTGGAGTTCAAAGGCAGTACCCAGGCATCATGCTTTCATTTGCTTTACTTCCATCATGTTGATAGAAAGTAAAACATTTCACAGGGGCATTCAGAATGATGCCCAGTTTTCTTGCATGAACTTAAAGTTTACTACTCTAAGTTCCTGTACCATGTGGCTGGCCAGATATGGAAAGATCCATCTATTTATGTTTGAAGGAGGATGTAGAGAAGTTGCCTAGGATTCAAGCTGGAGCCCCAATCTCCATGACTGCTCTCCTACTTCATAGAGGTTCCTTGGCCTGGACCTAGCCAGAGGCCAAATCACACTTGGATTTTCATTAGCTCTGCCTCTTGCCCTGTGATGTTGCATCAATTATTGGACATCCCTGTGAGTTAATTTTCTCCTCTGGGGGGAAAAAATAGAGCAAAAAGAACTTCTCAGGGCAACTATTAAAATTAAATGATATTTAATAAGATAATATGTACAATATACTTTGAGCCTCTCTTAATCTTGTAAACAAATGCTTATGAAGATTTTGATGTATTTCCATTGGCTTATAATTTCCCAGGGAACTTTGAGAAAATGTATTTGACTGGAAAGGATAGGAATATTCCTGGAATTTCTCCTCAAAACCATGAAATGCCACCATAATGACACTTATATCTCCAAACAATTAGAATGCAGAGAGTGTGGTATGACCAGAAAAAAAGTACACAAGGAATTTCACCTTTATAGCTCCCAAGATGTTCTTCCTGTCCATTTAGTCCCAACACCCATTAATTTACCATGGTGATGATAGTCAATGTTATGGCTAACAGTTTCTTGGGCTTATTGGTTTATGATAACATCACAATTTTTTTTTTTGTTTTATTGATTTGAGAGAGAGAGGTGGGGGGGGAGAGACATTGATTTGTTATTCCATTTATTTATGCATTCATTGATTGATTCTGTATACCCTGATTGGGTGGTGGGGGGCGGTCAAACCCAAAACCTTGGGATATCCAGGTGATGCTCCAACCAACTAAGCTACACAGCCAGGGCCTATCATCATAACCTTAATTCATACTGAGATTTCCACCAGCCAAAACACCCAAGTAGCCAAGTATGCCGAAATCGGTTTGGCTCAGTGGATAGAGAGTCGGCCTGTGGACTGAAAGGTCCCAGGTTCTATTCCCGTCAAGGGCATGTACCTGGGTTGCGGGCACATCCCCAGTAGGAGATGTGCGGGAGGCAGCTGCTAGATGTTTCTCTCTCATCGATGTTTCTAGCTCTCTATCTCTCTCTCTTCCTCTCTGTAAAAAATCAATAAATTATATTAAAAAATATATATTAAACAAGTAGCCAAGTAGCTTTTGTTGGTGTTTTCCTAAGCATGTCCCCTCATTCTGTGGCTGGATGCTGTTCTTTGGGGAATTCAGTGTGTAATCTTATGTGTATTTCTATTCAATTTTACCTCAGATTTGGCCTACTGCTTCCAAATATCATAATTAGGATTGAATGAAGATGTCACTTAGTCTGATTGCTTTACACACGTTTTTTTAGCCATAAAACACGTTGTGAGGTGAAATCAACAAGTTATAGAGATAGCAATGGAACTTTCTGGAAGAAGGGGAAAAGAGCAAGGTCTTGCCCAGTGGACTTCCCCAGCAACCACTGTGGTACTTTATAAATTGCCCCAAATCTGAGCAGAAGAGTTGTAACTATGCTTCCCTAGCCTGATTCTGTTATGTTACCAATGTAAAAACTCAGGCCAAGAGAGCAAATGAGAGTTGGCCAAAGTGATGCAGCTAATTAATAGCATGCCTGGGTCTATTTCATCTCTATTAGGAAAATGGAAAATGGAATATCACCTTTCCTTGGGCCACACTCTTAAATGTCAGGATCTATCAGCTTTGGAGATTTATCTTCGAACATGAAGTCAGAGTCAGACTCTGAAAGGTTAAGCCTTTAATCAAGTCACGGAGTTGATCCGTCGCAGGTCAAGTGGATTCCGATAAAACGTGCTCACGTGTCACTCGCCACCTATCCAATTTTGTATGTGTGTGATGCTCGTCATTTCCGTGGGATTTGCTAAAAATGCTGCAGAGAGGAATGGCTTGAATTGGGATCTCCATGCAGTGACAGTGTTTTATGGGTATTTATTTCTTACTCATAAAGGCCTTCTGACTTTAGAGGCTCTGCCCTGAACCAGTAGGTCTACTGCTTGCCAACATGCTTGCTGTCTTATACGACAGTTAGCAAAGCGAGCAGATACGGAGCTAACATTTAGCAATGGCTTACTCTATGCCACACAACTGCCAGAGGGGTGTTATATTAACCAATTCATACAACCTTTACACCCATTCTTCAAGGTAGATAGTTGTAGTAGTAATTTGATAACCATTATACATAGAAATAATACAGGTATTTGTATATATTTTATACATATAAGAAATTAAATAGCTTTTCCAAATTCATGTAGCTTTTAAGCAACAGAGCAGGCAGGATTTGAACTCAGAAAATTCAGTTCTTGGACTATGTGTTTCACAGCCTTGCTACGCTATTGCTAGCAGTAATGTCAGGTACTTCCATCCATGGTACTTCATCTCAAACACACACACCGAGGGCTGACTCATCCATTAGGCACAGTAAACAGAGTACTTAGGCCCCCAATAATTTTCAGGGTTCATGAAAATGTTTTAATTTCTTTTAAAAAAATAGAAGAAAAAATGAACTTTCAGTTTAAAAAATTGTCTCACTGTATAATGTTATTATCTTTGTCCTTATACCAACACCGTTATAAAACATAGTGTCTAATATTTTTGTGGGTGGGGCCTATGAAAGTCACAGGGTGGTCATGCACATGAAAACAGGACTGCAGGTAGACGCGATCACCCCCAAGTTTCAGAACATAAAGCTGACGTTCAGAGAGCTGAGTCCTCATGGTCCCATTTGCTCACACGCAGCAGCCAGAGCCCACACCCACCTTGAGGGCTGTGAGTTCCAAGGTCAGTGGTTGTGGCCGCTGATATTTACATAGCAGAGAGATTTTGTTTCAGAGGTCCTTTGCAGGAGACACAAATAAACATGCCACTCCAAGAATTCCAGGGGCCACCATGTCATGAGATTTGGGGTAGAGAAGCCAGCACCCATGGCAACAGCTTCCATTCTACAATCTGGAAAAGAAAAAAAAATGAAGCCCGCTAGAGGGACTGTGAACAGAAGCTGGGAGCTGAGCAAGCATTACCCATCTTCAGGGTCTTTGTTTCTCTCAAGGAAAAAAAATAAAAAAGCACTCTCGGCCCACACTCCAGCCCAGCTGTCTACAATGATAAATGATGGGCCTTTCTTTAAATTTCCTTTCTGCTCAGCATGAGGACTGGCCGGTGTGGATATGCACTCGACGCGGATAAATGGCTTTGGCAAACCCACCAGATTGTCCACGTGGCAACAGATGGTCCAGCTCAGAGCTTTTGTTGTGCTAATGTTGGAACTTGCTGCTACCTGAAGCAGTTATCGTTTCATAAGCAATGATGCTGCCACTGCTCTGTGGATAAATTGTCCCTTATACTTTGCAAGGCCCACCATGGGTGTTGACAGCTTCATGGTGGTGAGAGGAGAACGCCCTGTCACTCAGCTGCCGTGCCGGCCAGAGAGGAGAACGCAGTGGTATGGAGAAAGTGGGGATGGAGATGACATTTGGCTGTTATACGTGTGCTATATGGATGTCCAAGTGCCCATCCTGAACAGTGGTCAATGAGAAGGGCGAACGTCTCCACTTTGTTGAAGGGTCAAAAGTGATCCTTAAAGACAAATTGTCACCCCCTTGGAATCTTCACTTTGCACAGATTCACTTTATATCCCACCCTCTTTTTTTTTAATCTTCACCCAAAGATGTTTTCATTGATTTTTAGAGAGAGAGAGAGAGAGAGAGAGAGAGAGACATCCATGTGGGAGAGAAACATTGATCAGTTGCCTCCCATATGTGCACCAACCAGGATGGTACCCACAACCTAGGTATGTGCCTGACTGGGAATTGAACCCACGACCTTTTGGTGTAACAGGATGATGCTCCAACCAACTGAGCCACCTGACCAGAGCTATATTCCCTTTGCAGAAACTGTAATAATGCACAGATAGGGAAGAGAGTAAGATTTTTCTAGCACCTACTATGTCCAAAACTCTATAATAACTATTATCATTTCATTATTATTGATAGTAGTAGTAGTAAATGACTTTTAATAAGGAGCTTCTTAAACTCCAGGCACTGTGCCTTTGCATAAATTATCTTATGATAATTGTGTCAAGAAACTTATGAAAGAACCAAGCACGGTGTTCAGTTCTCAGACATGAGGAAGTGAGGGGCAGAGCTCCACTTCTCAGTGTCTGCTGTTTTCTATGCCATAAAGGCTCCCACCATGGCCAATGTTAAGCCACCAAGACTTTAGCAACCTGCTCACAGAATCCCTGCATATTTAGTAATCAGCCCTCCAAAGCCAGTGCAAACCAGTTTCGGCACATGACTGGAACTGAGGTACAGAAAGGGTATTTGCCCAAGATAATCCAGATGTTAGGGGCATAGCTAAGGTGTCCAGACAAAAACATGGACTCTCTCCCCTCTACGTGTCCCACTACACCGTGCCAAGGCCATATGCACATTAGCTACTTCAATCCACAAGGCACATTTACGAAGCAGGCATCACAGGAACCTCCGACTCGACATTTATGGAACCTGCGCACCTACATGGTGACGGGACTGAAATTCAGACCTGCCTTGTCTGAGTCAGCCGCACAGGCTCTGGCCCAGTTTTCTTTGCTTCTGGTGCCCAGCCAACAGCACATTTAAAAATCTGCAATGAATATTTCACCTCTAAGTTTTTCTTTAGGTGGAGGACCACAGAAACAGACAATAAATATCCCCAAGAAATCGACATCTATTGGTGTAATGACAGGCTTAGGTCACTAAGGGTGATATTTGGAGGGAACTTGCTGGCTACCTCAAGTCACACCACAAAAGAAATTATAGAGGGACCCCATCCAAACATTAGGTTAGAAGCTATTCCATCTTAAGCTGTAGAAGTAATTCAGAATCTTCAAAGTGCTTCAGATAAATGCAAAGAATGTTTCCAAAACATATTCTCAGTAAAAATATCTTGTCTGCCAGCACCGGTTTGGCTCAGTGGATAGAGCAGTGGTGCTCAACCTTCTGGCCCTTTAAATAGAGTTCCTCATGTGTGACCCAACCATAAAATTATTTTCGTTGCTACTTCATAACTGTAATGTTGCTACTGTTATGAATTGTAATGTAAATATCGGATATGCTGGATGGTCTTAGGCGACCCCTATGAAAGGGTTGTTCGACCGCCAAAGAGGTCGCAACCCACATGTTGAAAACCACTGGGATAGAGCGTCAGCCTGCGGACTGAAAGCCCCAGGTTCAATTCCGGTCAAGGGCATGTACCTTGGTTGCAGGCACATCAGTAGGACATGTGCAGGAGGCAGCTGATCAATGTTTCTCTCTCATCGATGTTTCTAACTCTCTATCCTTCTCCCTTCATCTCTGTAAAAAATAAATAAATGTATTTTTTAAAAATATATCTTGTCTTCTCCCTAAAAAACTCCAGAAATTTCACCCATGCATACGATAGTCACCATTGACAGAAGGCTGAGATTCTAGGGTCTACCCACAACCCGCTTCTAGCTGTGACCTGCTCTGTGACCAGACGTTGCTAGCAAGAGTAGTGAAATCCATGCAGGTGAGTCCAGCACACATTAAAACATGCTCCCAATGGATATTTATCTCTCTCATTAAATCATAAGCTCCTGTAGCCAAGTTAATACATGGTAAATACTGAATGAATAATGAATAATGAATTAATAAATAATGAATTAATGAATTAATGAATGAATGCAGGTGATTTATTCAGAGCCAAAAACAGATCAGAAACTGAACTACTGTATTTGCTGATATACCAGAAGCAGAGTTATGCAAGGAAATTTCACTTTTGTAAGGACTTTTCGAGGAGAAGAAAGGAGGGCAGAATACATTTCATCATCCGTGAGTTCAGAGTCACTTCCAATTGAGTTTACAATGAAAATATTCTTTTGCTTATGCTAATACAATTATGTTTATAGTGAATGGATACAAATTGCTTTCCACCACTAAAAACCGAACCATTATTTTCCATAAGTTTCATTCTCTGTAATCCATTCATCCTGTGGGCACCTTCAGTGAATAGTAATTTTTATTTCTTTCTTTCCTTTTATTCAATTTATTGGGGTGACACTGGTTAACAAAATTATACAGGTTTTGCACAATTCCGCAACACATCATCGTTGAGCTACTTGTTTAGATGCATCCGAAATGCCTGCAAATCCAGAGCCAAGTCTTAAAGGGGGTCTCCCAGTCCAAACCTCTCTGATCGCTTGAACCTTTTTTCTTCATTGGAGGAGAGTGAAATAGTTTCCCAAACATAAGGCTCACAGTTGGATGGGTTATTTTTGCATTTTTCTCCCCAATCCCTATTTCATTTTTCTAAACATCATCTCTGCAACTGAAACACTTATCCTCCCCATCCCCAACTTGCCACTGTTACAAACAGTGAGAAGGAATGAAGAGGAGAATCATTAGCAATTAGGCCCGCCCCACGTGCACAGTTCCAGACGACAGGGCCACACGTCACGTCGCAGGTGCTATCAGCCAGGAGCAGGCTGCATGGCTGGCTTGTGAGTTATTGCCATGGTCACCAGATCTTCTTTCTGTAGCATCCAGCATGTGCAGGTGATAAATCTTAGATACCGGAGGGAACGCAACCCAGGGCTTCTCTCCTCTGGCCCATTATTTTTCTCCTACATCATTTCAAAAAGTGCAAGTCTAGACTTTTTTTTTTTGGTTCATGGATGTTTTCTTCAGCTCCATGCCACATTGTGTTGTGCGTGTCCATTTTTTACAACCGGACACTTTCTAAGAGCCTAACAATAGAAGATGAAGAGAATGAGCAAATGCATGCATTTGTTTTCTCTACGAATGGCGATGCGGCCGCCCAATGAAGTCATATACAGCTCCTGCTGGCAAAGGAAGCAGTGGGGAAAGAAACAGACGCCAGTTAAGAACCTACAATGGGTCCGTCTCCATGCTTTGTTCTAAGCAGGCTAAGGCATATCATGGTGGCTACGTGCATGTACACTGCAACTCAGGGGGCCTGGGTTCAGATCCCAGCTCCTCCTCTTACACTTGGGTGCCTTGACCAAGTGACTTAATTTATGCACCTGTAAAATAGGCATAATGCTATCTCTTACATGGGTTTTTTGTGGGTTTCTTTTTTATTCACATAGCATGCAATGAACCATTTTAAAAGTACAATTAAGTTGGCATTTAATACATCCAGAAGGTTGTGCAACCATCGCCTTTATTTAGCTCCAAAATCTTCCAATCACCCCAATAGGAAATCCCATGCCCATTAAACAGTTCTCCTTTCCCCCTGCCCCACCCCCTGGCAACCACCACCTGGCTTTCTGCCTCCATGGCTTTACCCATTCTGTCCATTTCATATCAATGGAATCTTACAATATGTGACCTTTGGTGGCAGGCTTCTTTCACTTAACTGCCTCATGTTTTCAAGGTTAATCCATGTTGTAGCATGTATCAGTACTGTGTTCCTTTCTATGGCTGAGTAACATTTCATGACATGGATAGATCACACTTTGCTTCTCTATTCATCCATGAATGGGTATTTCAGTTTTCCCATCTTTCAGCTATTGTAAACCTTCGTGTATAAGTACTCGAATACTTCTTTGCAATTCTGTTGGGTATATTCAGTCAGTTCTCATTGTTGGCTGCAGTTACGTCCTATAAAGTTGCAGCTCACACTGAATTAGCAAATACTAAGTCCTTGCTCCTAGGGGAAACACATAGATATATATCATGCTGATTATAATCTGAAATCCTGAGAACAATTTATCCCAGGAGATTCTATTTTCTTGGCTTCACAAAAGAGAAAATGAGGTTCAGAAGTGCTAAGTGACTTGGCTAAAGCCACCCCACTCTCCCCACCCACCTGCCCCAGGCATCACCCTGCTGTCCCCATCCTCTGGTCACCAGAGGGCAGGGCGGCTCCTGGTCTGTCCTCAGCCTGGAACTTACCAGACAGGCCACTCAAATTTGTTGCCACTGTGTGCACGTCTGTGCAAAGAATCCCCAATTACCGCCAGTGTTGATGTAGGGGTAACATACATTTTTGCCAATATTTTCCTGAGGAAATATTTTTCTTTTCAATGTTTCTAAATGTTTTTATTTCATTTTACCTGCTCTTAGACCAGGTTTCTTTGTTATCATCATATTTGATACATGCCTTAAAAAACACACACACACACAAAAACAACTCTTAGTTTGCCATTCTACATTCACTGGTGAAATTATTTGATTAATGTCTCTTTTCCTCAAAGAAATTTAAACTTCACAAGGGTCAGACTAGGACTCAAGCATTTTTCTGGATGTCAGCGTCCAGTGCAGTCTGCCACACAGTATATGCTCAGGAAAGGCTAGAGGCATGGACAAATAAATCTCCCCACTGAGTTTTTATCAAAGTTCACTCCCACTATTGATGGATCAAAACATGTTTATCAGTCACAGCTCCATCACCTGGCCCCTCGAGATAGCAGAAATGGTGATTCGAAAAATAAAGTTATTTTAATCAATGAGAATTGAGATCCTATTATTCTATTTTTGCATTACTTTATTTACTAGGAGCACTAACATTTTTCCTATTTCTATTATTTGCTTCTTCTCAGTAAATACTAATTCGTGTTCGTTGTCCAAATCATTTAACTCACATTCAGTCCACATTTACTGGAAATCTCTATATTGAGTCCCAAGCCCTCCCTGGTGCTTTTATCTGCCTTCGATGAAATCCATCTTTAGGCTCCCATGCATAGGATGCAAACACAATTCCTTGTCCTATTAGCATGGGGAACGTATATCAACCCTCTTTCTGTTTCTCAGATATCCAGTTCATGGTGCTGGAATGTCTCAACGAACGCAATCAGGTGGTGTCTACAGTCCTGTGAGTGCCGAACTCTTGGTATAAACATGGGTAAAGGAAGTTGGGAGAAGCAGCCAACTGACGGCTCCCATTGCTGTGTAAGGCACTCTGCTTTGACCTGGTGTGAATCCCAGGCCCTATTGCACACTGTGACTCCAGCAAGGGACTAGGTCCTTCATTTTCCTCATTGGTCAAATGCGGAGTAACAAGAGGCAGCTCACTCCTTGTTATGAGGACTAAGTGCCACAGTTAGGAAGAGAGAGGAAGGCAGGAAGGCAGGAAGGCAGGAAGGCAGGAAGGAAGGAAGGAAGGAAGGAAGGGGAAAAGGAAGGGAAGGAGAGAGAGAAAGGGCATTTTTTCCCTTTTCATTAGTATGGCTGTATTTGAACACTTTCTCTTTACTCAGTGAGCACATTTCCTCATTTCCAGAGCAGACTCTAATCCATCACTGCTGTCTTCCTTGGGAAACTGTTATGAGGAGTTTTAACAGTCTGTTCTGTTTGCTGGGAGCCGATGGAAGAACTCTCCTTATCTCCAATATTAGAACTTGTAGAAAATCAATCCGAGGGAATAGCATCCTTCACCATCACACTCGGTAATAAAGCCTAACTAGGAGAGGTGCCGACGCTTCAGGGCGGGGGCGTCTGGCCCGGTGAAAACCAACCTGGCATATCCAAGAGCGATGCCCTCATCAGCCAAAGGAAGCATGGAGGGGAGGGCGCTGTGCATGGGCCTCATTAAAGATGGAACCCTCTGCTGCAGCCTCCAGCTTGAAAACCCATACAGGGGAGGAAGTACAGGATGTGCCTCACTCATGTTTGGTTTTTTCCTTTCCTCTCGCATCTCTAAGAAACGTCCTATGAAGACAGTCCTCCTCGAGCCAGCAGAAGGCCCTGCCTTCCCGAGCCTTTTAGAAATGACATTTGTCCAATAGTCTGATTGACTACGCGTGATGGAAAACAACAATCAAGGCCACAAAGTGATACTCAGGAAAAACACAACGACGAGAACAAAAGCATTAAGAAACGAGACAGCTTTCTGAGGCTATGAAAACTTATCCAAAAGGAAATATATCACTCAAATATTTACAAAATTGCTGGTGCAATTCAGCCTTCTCAGTAGCAACCATTTTTATGTCCTAAAGAGAGTTTGTATCTAGAGGTAATTGTGTTCTGCCGCCGTTCGTAAGCCTGGGCATTTACGCTGGCAATTCCAGATTTATAGGAATAGAAGAAATTTCCGTGCATGATATACTGTACAAATTGTATGTAATAACCACAATAAAAAATTTCATTAGGCCTGCTATCACCCACCACCAATTCCCTGGGGAGAATTTATGTGCAAACTTCAGTTCCGTTTACCATCTGGGATGTTCTTTGGAGGATGGGTAGCCCTGGGTTCCTTGGAAAAGATAAGGGGGCATATGCATCCTCTCCTTCGGGGCAGGCACTGGAGAAAAAGGCGGCCTGTATGTCTGGAGGAGCAGACACCCTCCACGGCTTTGCTCACGCCCCCACCTAGCCCGAGCCCACGTTAGCAGCTGTCCTTACATTTTGCAGCTCTCCATTCTGAGCATTAAGTCCTGCTGCATATTTTATGCAGCCCGTCACCGAGGCAGGGATGCAGATTTCCATAGTTATAGGAGAGGAGGCAGAAATGGGAAAGACAAATTGGGCCATCTTAGAGTCTGCAGCTGTGAAATCCATTTCAAAATTGCAGCCTTGCAGGCCTGAGAGGCTCCCCGGACTCGATGGAGAGATAATCGTGGTGTCGCCACGGAAGAGCATTCGGGCCCGGCAGCGCTTCTGGGCATGTAGCATATGTCCTCACAAACCGTCCTCTTTATGACCGGAGCTGCGTGCATATGCTGCAGACGGTGACGACCTGGATCTTGCCTTTGGTGAGGGACGAGGAAATTGAGCACCTCGCCGCCACCCTGCGGAATAGGAATCGGCATTTAATAAGATGGTCTCGTCCCACTGCACCCCTCCCCGGCCCCCTCTCCGGGGTCTGCCCGTGTCCCGTGGGTAGGCACACATCTGTGTCCAGCATGGGCCTGTTGCTGCGGCCGCACGTGGGGGAGGGCAGGGCTCCAAGTGCACCCCATAGCGTGAGGAGGACAGAAGGAGGAGGGGAGGGGAGGACTGGGGCTTTCGGAGGCATTTGGGGCATCCTCTCTAATGAGTTCTGCCTTGTCAGTTGCCTCCATCCAGTTCATTTAAATTCACTCTGTAGGTGCCGGTGCCCACGCTGATGACTTTGCACGCACGCCTCAATTCATCCTCACAGCCCCACGCGGTATTTATGATTGTCCCACTTTAGAAATCGGGATAACAAAGTTTAGGAGACGAAAAGACTTTCCTAAAGATGGCAGGGCGCTCCCTTATGCCAGGCACCCTGCTGGGCAGTAAGGATATGGATCTAGACAAGACAGCCTCCACAGCCTAGTAGCGGTGATGATGTAGGACATGAGCAGGACTAAAATTAGAAATTGACGCATTATATTTATAGTTTCTATTGACACAGCACTGCTTTGTGCCAGGTCTTCTATGGGAACATTTCACTCCTAATCCTCCCAACTCCATGCAGTGGCTCTTATCTCCATTTTGCAAATGACTAAACTAAGACCGGGGACGCTTCAGTGGCTTGTCAAAGGTCACAGAGCTAGAAAGGGGAAGATTCTCGCTTTCAGGATCCACTCCCCCTCTCAGTGCTACAGGGCACTGCCCTCCCCCCTGGGGAGTGTCAACGTCAGCTTTGATTAGGATGGATCAAAAAGACTTCCACCAGCCCTGCTGCTGGGGCTCAGTGGTTGAGCGTCGACCCATGCACCAAAAGGTCACAGTTCAATTCCCGGTCAGGGCACGTGCCTGGGTTTTGGGCTTGATCCCCAGTAGGGGTGGGGTGCAGGAGGCAGCCAATCAATGTTGCTGTTTCTCTCTCGTTGATGTTTCAATCTCTCTCCCTCTCTCCTTCCTTCTCTCTAAAAATCAATAAAAACATATTTTAAAAAGACTTCAACACAGTGAAACAACGATCTCTTTATTTTTCTTCAACAAGCTACTTTGTAAACATTTTTATTGATAATTTTAGAGGGAGAGGGAGGAAGAGGGGAAGACAGAGAAACATCAATGTGAGAATGGAACATCAATCGACTGCCTCCTGCACGCCCCCTACCAGGGATCAAGCATGAAATCTGGGCATATGTCCTGACCAGGAATTGAACTGGCAACCCTTCAGTGCATGTGACGAAGCCCAGCCACACCGAGCTACTTGCTTTAGTTAATCAAGACCCCTTGACTTCCAGAAAGGAGACTCATATTTAAAGATCTAGCCCAAACAGGATCCCTAAAATATGAGGGAATAGCAACAGAGCAAATGTGGTTTTCTCAAAAGCTCAACTAAATATGGACTTTATTGAGCAGGGGTCTGAGCATGTACAGTGTGAAATGGGAATGTAGAATTTGCTTCCATTTCGCAACTACTTCCTCAGCACCTCCAACTATGCAAGAATTGGTGTTTGATACTCTGAAGAAAATAAAAGTGAAATGGCATACTTCCCCTCCCCACCTAATGGAACAGATGTCCCAGTGGGGAGAACAGATATACACGTATCACCATGGCTCAAAACGGTTTGAGTTTATTGAGAACATAGAAATCTATCAGGTTATTAAAACGTTTTGACAAAATTTATTTCAGAAAGAAAAGGATGTTGTGGCAATGATTCATTTTAAAGAAGCAATTAGCTAGGAAAACTTTCCCTTTTTAAAATAACAACAACAATAAGAGCAACAATGATAATTTATTTCTTTTTATTTAACAACAACAACAAAACAATATTTAACACTTGGTTTGTGGGACAGCAGAGGGGAAGTGGGGTAAAGGATGGGACCCAGATGAGGGAAGAAGGGTGAAGGATGGAACCCAAACATAAAGTTGGGAATATACGTTGGCCCTAAAACCTGAAAAGTACTGAAGGCTGTGCTGAGAGATTTCAACTTTATTCTGTAGACGAATATGGTTGAAAAGCCAAGGTGCTTCTTCCAGTGTGTTTAGGAAGAATATTAGTTTATATTTTTCTATTGCAAATGGCAAGAAACTGAGCAAAAAATGAAATAAGAAAAGGAAGTTACTAGTTAGTATCGCTGGAGATCAAAAATGTTCGGAATCTGAATGCTTAAAAAATGCCATCCTGAAATCTGTGCTTCTCCATATTTCAGTTCTTGCTTCTTTGGATCGGCTCTATTCTCAGAGGGGCTCTCCCACGTGGTGGTAAAAATGGCCCCCCGTACCTCCAGGCTTATGTCCTACTTGCTTAATGAGTCCTCCTGTGTAAACAGAGAGCTTCTTCCTTAACTGGGGATTGATTCTCATTTCCCTGGTTGAATTATTTGCCTGTTTTAGAACCAGTAATTGAGGACAGAGGATGGAATGTTTGGCCAGGATGTGGCTATATAATCAGCTCTGAAGTGGAGAAGGAAAGGCAGTCAGCCCATTACTTCCCCCAAACACATAGAAAAGAAGTAGAGAGGGATTTGGTTCTGTAAAAGGGGAATAAAGGAAAGGAAGTGTATTCATCAGATAAGGATGGGTTATGCTGCAGTAACAAATAACCCCCAAACATCATCAGCTTAAAACAATATCTGTTCACTTCTCATCACCATGTACATTGGGGCTGGGGTGGGGGACTCTGGATCAACTCACTGAAGCTGACAGAAGATGCATCTCTAATGTTGCCATATTGCCCAGATAGGAAAAAATGGGCATGCTGAATTTCACACTGGCTGTTACAAGCTTCTATTTGGGAGCCAGACATATCACTTCCCCTTTATTTAATTTTTTCCCAAAGCAAATCACATGGCCACACCAGACTTCATGGGCCAGGAAATGCACCCTACCATGGGTCTGGAATGGGTGAATACTGGAAATATTTTGATGTAAAGCACTGGAAACTAACATAAGCAAATAAAGACAACACAAGTCCACTGCAAGAAGACAGCTGGTTACAGTGACATATCTACGCAAGCATTATACTTCTAAAATAATTATGGTGTGTCCGTGTACATGTTCATGAGAGAGAGAGAGAGAGAGAGAGAGACTGACATAGGCCCATATATTCAAAATCCTGATGATTTAAATCATTCCTCATGGAGTTAATATTGCCTTTGATGGTTTGAGTTTATTGAGAACATAGAAATCCATCAGGTTATTAAAACGTTTTGACAAAATTTATTTCAGAAAGAAAAGGATGTTGTGGCAATGATTCATTTTAAAGAAGCAATTAACTAGGAAAACTTTCCCTTTCTAAAATAACAACAACAATAAGAGCAACAATGATAATTTATTTCTTTTTATTTAACAACAACAACAAAATAATATTTAACACTTGGTCTGTTTTGAAAATTTTCTACTCTCTCTGTTCAAAACTATTTAAAGTCAAGCAGTTTCTACCACTCTTTATTCAACCAACTATAGTCAAAGGGGCAGTAGAAAACTCACTTTGAAGATTATAAAATTCAACTACCTAAACTTTTTAATATTAAATAAAACTACCTTACCTTAATCTGCTATGACCCTATAATTATGTAATATTTAAATATTGGAAATAATCTTCATCTCTGTTCAATCCATTGGTGGCATGTAATTAAGAAAGGGGGTGAAAATGTACACATGCCAAGTTTTCCTTTTGTCAATTCAAGTACCCTGTGAGGGTCCTTGCTACTTCCAACCAGGACCAGGACCTGGTTGTGCTCAGGGCCCTTACTTCTTGCTGCCATCAAGGCAGACACTGCTTCCTGTCAGAGTTCACCGGCTTCCTCCTGGATTCTCCACCAAGTTCCAGTAGTATCCATAGGAAAATTACAAAATGGCACTCCATCCTGAACACTCTTTACTGCCATCTCCTGGTAGTCATTGTAACAACTATACAAATCTGTAATGGCAATAAGGTGAATGGGACGCTGGTGTTGAGCTGTTTAATTAGCCCAGCCAGGCTACCCTGGATCTACTTCCGGTGAAACAGGGAAGGTGGGCCTACCAGAAAGAAGCTGCACTCCCATTACGCTGCAGCACACCCAGCACATGCTCTAACCTGTCTGATACCCCAGTCCCTGACATCTGACTCACCTTCCAGTGCAGGACTCTGACTTCAAATCCTAGTGACCTATGATGTTTTCCCTGAGAGCCCAAACCCTTGTCAGGTTCAAGGGCCCTAACAGGCAGTCACTCTGTCCTTGTCAGTGAATGGAGGAAGGAAGGAAGGAAGGAATGGTTTGGAAAACGAATGCCAGCATGAGTGAGTATGACTGAGCTAGTACATAGAGTGTATGTCCTTGTGAAGGACAAAGTAGGCAGTGGCTGGGGCATACCACATTCAATACTCCACAAACATTTCAGCTTCATTTCTTCATGTGTTTTCTGCCCCAGCTTTTTTGCTGTTTTTATTTTAGCTTCTATTTCACCTGAGGTCCATTAACTAGCCTTCTTAAGGCTCCAGCATACTGGCTAGACTCCTGAGCCCTACCTACAGAGAGCTCTGGTCAGCAGTGGTTGGATCCTCTGTGCTGGTGGCTGTATGCTGCCCCTCTCTGGCACCAGGCGGTACTACAGGCTTTCTCCAAAATCCTGATCCTACTTTTAATGCTTTACATAATAACATTTCATCCCTTGGGAGGAAAAAGCTCCCAAGTGAGTCTGGTGTCACATCAATAAACTCAAGATGAGAACTTGAGGAATGGTAGAGAACTGGGGCTGGGAAGATAAACCAGCTCCTCCCTCCCTCCTATCACCCCCTTTTTTCCCCCACTTCCATGCCCAGGGCCTAGGCCCTCGACCAGCCGTGGGCAAACTATGGCTCCCGCGCCGGAGCCAGCCTGTTTGAAATAAGTAAAACTAAAAAAAAAAAAAGACCGTACCCTTTTATGTAATGATGTTTACTTTGAATTTATATTAGTTCACACAAACACTCCATCCATGCTTTTGTTCCGGCCCTACGGCCCAGTTTAAAGAACCCATTGTGGCCCTCGAGTCAAAAAGTTTGCCCACCCCTGTTCTAGACACAGGGTACTGACCAGTCACCAGTTGACTGAGCAGTGACCCCAGATAAAATAACCATAATCAGAGTCGTTTTTTAAAAAAGAGATCTAAAAAGCCAAGGTGGGAGTGGGCTTTGGAGAAAGACTTGGTCTGGTGCCGAGGAACACAGGTGGCGAGGACTGCAAGGCAGGTGAGTACCATCTAGTTCAGTCGTGGGCAAACTACGGCCCGCGGGCCGGATCTGGCCCCCTTGAAATGAATAAAGCTAAAAAAAAAGAGACCGTACCCTTTTATGTAATGATGTTTACTTTGAATTTATATTAGTTCACACAAACACTCCATCCATGCTTTTGTTCTGGCCCTCCAGTCCAGTTTAAGAACCCATTGTGGCCCTCGAGTCAAAAAGTTTGCCCACCCCTGCCTAGACTAAGGGATGAATAAAATCAACAAAAGCTAACATTTATTGAAAATTCATTCTTTGTAAGAACAGTGCCCCAGACTCAAACCTGGCTTTTTCTGCTCCAAATCTTAGTCTCTTAACCTGTAATTACAGAAGACTTGGGGACTTAGGGACTAATTTAAACAGGATTTGAAATCTTATGGCACCGCCACCACCTTACCAATATTTTCCTTTTTGTTGAAAACAGGATTAAGCTGTAAAAGGTCTATTGTTCTAATACAGAGTGAGCTAAAGCCTTGTGTTCTTTCTGGAAAGATAAGCTGCACTCTTGCACATAAAGAGGATATACAAAAAATAAAGGTAAGGGGGGAAACTGGAAATCTTCTGATTAAGGACCCTGTGTTTAGAAATTCTGCTTCCTTAGTCTTCAGGCTGAATAATATTTCATTCTGTGTATATACCACATTTTCTTGGTCCATTATCTTGTTTGGGGCATTTATGCTGTTTCTGTATCACATATCTGGCTACTTTGATTAATGCTGCAATGAACATGGGAATGCAGGTATCTCTTCAAGATGCTGCTTTTAATTCCTTTGGATCAATATCCAGAATGGTATTGCTGGACCTGGAGGACATTATGCTAAGTGAAATAAGCCAGGCATGGAGAGCAAATACTGTGTAATCTCACTTACATGTACAACCTAAAATAGCTAAACTCATCGAAGCAGAGAGTAGAGTGGTGATTCCCAGGGGCTGGGTGACATGGGGAGATGTTGATCAAAAGGACAAAGCTTCAGATGACTAAGTTCTGGCTGGAGATCTAATGTATAGAATGATGATTATTGATAATTATAGTGCACTGCATTCTTGAAATGTACTGTCTTCGCACACCGAAAAGTACCTCTGTGAGGTGATGGATATGTTAATTAGCTTGACTGTAGTGATTATTGTATGATGTATACACATATCAAGTCATCAAGTTGTACACCTTAAATATATACAGTTTTAATAAAAGGGAACCCTGCTTGCTTGCTCTTTTATATTTAAAACTCTGCTCATTGTTGTTGTTTTCAGGGAAGGAAGGGATCATCCTTTAATTCCCAAATAAGGTGAAAAAAGTTACAATTGTCAGCATGAGCTCACAGTTTCTATCCCAAGAAAGATAACAAATTGGATTAAAGAACATTTTTTTTAAAGGCCCACACATTCACTGAGAGGTTGCAAGGTAGTTCCACTAGTGGTTTAACTGTGGACTGTGGGCAAAGCTCTTTTGATTTACTCCCAGCACCAAGTAAGCCACACCAGACATAGGGGCTGGAATTCTTACTACCAAAGAATGCTCCTATCCACAGAGAAGATGGGGCTGATCATTAATGCACGGGCTTGTATCTGCTTGGGAATAAGGAGAGATTGGAGCCCCTTGAGCTGTCTCTCGCTCAGTATTCAACATGGATGTCTCATGATAATTAGAAAAAATAAAAATACACTCCACTCCCAGAATGGGAACACATCCCTCATTACAGCGGACTCCAAAGACAAGCTACCCTCAGTATCCCAGAAGCCGTGTTCATGTTCAAGGTATTTAGCCAAGAACTTGTTCTATGAAACATAAAGCATGAGTCAATTTCTCCTAAGCTCTTGGGAGTTGACTAGAAAGAATGGGGAAATGAAACAGGAAAATGTGCAAAACTCGGAATCAGAAAACCTGAGTTTGAATCCTGTCTTTGGCATTTGCCAAATGAAGAATCTTTGGGACAGAGATTTGGCCTGTGTGGCATTCGAGGGTGTCTTTATGGGACACCTCAGGACACTAGAGGGGCCGGCTGGTCTCCGTGTCCAGCCTGAGACTGCCCAACTTCAGCCTTTCAGACTCAGAAACTGCTTTGACCTTTCCTGTCTGTCTTTCTATGGGAGGTGTGAGCAGTGATGAATAGCTGGTTCCCAGCCCCGGGTTCATGCACCACAGGTGGTTAGGATGCTCTCACAGGGTCGCAGAACACCATGGCTCCTCATAGGCTGCCCTGCCCATCTGTCCATGAATTCCTAGCCTGGTACCCTTACTGGACATTGTTCATTTGGGGTCTGTTTCTTACGGTGAACATTCAAATATGGAAACAAACTAGAAAATTAAAGAGAAAAATCAAAGGCCTTTTAGTCTTTAGTTTCAGTGGCTCTCTATATGGTACCAGATTTTCAGCCATGAAAGAAGAAATGGGGATGCAAAGACCTCACATTTCAAGAATGTTGTCGAAGGGGTACCATCAGCATTGATAAGACTGGTGATTATATTTGATTGTTTGCTTATTTTTTTTATAAATCTTTATTGTTGAAAGTATTACATATGTCCCTTTTTTCCCCCATTGCCCTGTCCCACCCTTCTCCCTCCCTCCTTTCCGCCCCCCCAGGCCTTCACCACCCTATTGTCTGTGTCTATGATTATGCATATATGCATATGAGTTCATTGGTTGATCTCCCCCACCCCACCTCCCCTTCCTTTCCTCTGAGGTTTGACAGTTTGTTCGATATCTCTATGTTTCTGGATCTATTTTTGTTCATCAGTTCATGTTGTTCATTAGATTCCACACGAGTGAGATCCTGTGATATTTATCTTTCTCTGACTGGCTTATTTCACTTAGCATAATGCTCTCTGGGTCCAACCATGCTGTTGCACATGGTAAAAGTTCCTTGTTTTCTACAGAAGTGTAGTATTCCACTGTGTAGATGTAACACAGTTTTTTTAATCCACTCATCTGTTGATGGGCACTTAGCCTGTTTTCAAATCTTAGCTATTGTAAATTTCGCTGCTATGAACATAGGGGTGCGTATATTCTATTTGCTTATTTTTTACTTGTTGGTTTATAGAAAGAGACTCCTAGAAGTGTCCTAGCTCTAGGTTGCTTGTGTTTATTGCATCCAGACCAGTCCTGTCTCTGTTGGGAGAAGCAGATGCGTGATTCTACTCTGCAAGTCAGACACCAAGGAGCTGCAGGCTTCCCACTACTACAACCACTCCATTTTCTATAAATACAGCTGCTCTAGCCCTTTAAAAAAGTCTTCCTTCTACTATTCTACTGAGAAGAGAAGAAGAAGGAAAGGAAGGAGGAAGAGAAGAAAGAGGGGGAGAAATCTTCACTTTCACAGTTCTTAGACCACGCAGGTCCATTTAATACTGAGAATGAGGTCAGCACATACCCTGTGGGGGAAGGGCAGGGACCAGAACAAAACTGGGTTTCTGTTGAGAAAGGAGAAGGGGGTTGGATACTGTCCATTACAGGATCTGACCAGAGAAAGAGAGAAAGAGACAGAGGGAGGGAGGGAGGGAGAGAGGGAGGGAGAGAGAGAGAGAGAGAGAGAGAGAGAGAGAGAGAGAGAGGTAGCTCACAGTTATCACTATTATTGAAATCATCCAAGGAAGAAGGGTGTGAGGAGACAATTATACTTAAAACAAAACAAAAGCTTGCAGTAATTCCTTGAGGTCCAGATGCTCTTTATTACATAATGGTGATCATAAAAGGCCTTAATGGGTATGATTCTCCCAGAATTTCCACACCCTCTCAGGAACAGCGCTGGGGAGGATCTTGCATGCCAATGAGCAGTAATTAGAGCCACAAAGCAGAAAGATGGTGCAGTGACTTCCTGGCTCAGCTCTTGGTGGTAAGAAAACCCCAAAGAATGCTCTTAACAATGCCAGGCCCCTAAGCTACGAGTGTAGGTCCACAAGGAGTGAGGAGCCAAGCTTGCCAGGATCTATGGCTTATTTCTTTATCTCCATCCACCCAATTTTCCCATTTATTCGTTTGATAATTAATTCACCCACCTTTGTGGAGTTCCATTCATCTAGTGATTGTTCAAACTACTGGAAAGAAAACAGTGTTGATCTCTCTCTCTTCTCTCTCTCTCTCTCTCTCTCTCTTCTCTCTCTCTCTCTCTTTCTCTCTCTCTCTCTCTCTCTCTCTCCTTGCCCCCTTTCTATACTTGATAAGAGAAAAAATAATCCCAACCTCACTACATTGTTGAGAGAATTAAATGAGATGTCAGCACTGAATGCATCTGAGTGTTTCAAACAGTAGGTGCTCAATATATGCTTGCTATAGCTATGGTAATTATAATTGTAAGTGAGTTGCAATTAAATCATGCCCCTAGCTCTCATGGAGCTCCCAATCTAAACCTAATATACAGGAAGCCATCCATGACTAGACTATTTGAAGTTGCAATCAATACCATTCTCTTTCGTGGGTGGGCTCTCCACGAATTAAGTAAAAGCTGTCATTTATGGAGCAACCACTATCTGCCAGTCTGTGTGTTATCTTGTTTAATCCTTAGACCATCCCAGAGGGGAGGGTCTCATTCTTATCCTCATTTACAGATGAGGAAACAGAGACAAAGCAGTTAAGCTTCTAATCTAAAGTTTGTGTGTTTCTCCCTCCAACTTTGTATATTTTGGGGGGGGTTGGGGGGAGAAAGAGAGAGAGAAAAAAATCCATGTGGGAGTGAAACATTGATCAGCTGCCTCCTGCACGCCCCCTGCTGGGGATCGAGCCCAAAACCCAGGCATGTGCATCTCATTCCTCATTTCATTCCCAGTACTTGCCACAGTGCCCCTCACATGGTGGACACTGAATAAATACCTGTTGAATGAATGAATGAATGAATGAACACTGACAGGAACACGCTGTGTGCAGTTCCTCCTCTGAACTGGGCAGTCCCAACCAGGCCCACAAGGATCTCGCTGAAGAGCCAGCTGCCACACAAGGTTCCGCTGGCCCTCTCTGGAACTGGTTGCATTTGTTTAATCATATTATACAGTGTGCGTGTTTTACATGATCAATATACGTCGCCCTAAGTGAACATGTCACCGGGCCTAATGGCTTCTGCAGAAACAGTTTATTGGGGTTGGCATTCTCCTTTTTAGATGCCTGCTCCAGCGAGGGCAGCGACAACGGGCCCAGGACCCTGGGTGTCACTTGCCTCCTTTGTGCCATTTTGTGCTAAATGAAATATGACAAGAGAGTGGCTCCCAGTAATTGCAATAATTGACTGTAGAGAGTTCATGATTGTGTCATTAGCTCCTCTCTGGATAACATACTCTGATGGTGGCCACATCTCACTACTTTGGAGACCAGCATTGCATAAAGGGACAACCAAGATGGTTTGCTTCCCCACCCCCTACTTCCCACCATACCCCAGTTTTTCTCATCCTAATGTCTAAAACATAAAGGCTGTCGTAAGAAGACTTGGGTAGTGGTTCCAGCCTGACCATTCTTTACTGTGGGATCATTGGTAAATCTTTTATGGGCATCTCTGGAACTTCAGCATTCAGGTTCAGGGATGTGGGGGAGTTGGTAAACCTCTTCTCTATGAAGATGGTTAATTGTATGTGTCAATTTCACCAGGGTCACGGGGAGCGCAGATTAAACTATTTCTGGATGTTTTCATGGGTCTCCAGCTTGCAGATGGCAGGTCATGGGACTTCTCAGCCTCTATACTTGAATGAGCCAATTGCTCATAAGAAACACATAGATATGTGTGGCTCTGTTTCTCTGGCATGCCCTGACCCATACACCTACCCACCGGGTGTGGTGGCTGTGGTTGAGAAGATCAGGTATACAGTTGTGCACATTACTAACTTCATGCTTGCTTTTCATCCAGTGAGAGAAAAGGAAAGACAGCCCAACATGTCTCATGAGCCTTATATGGGGCATTACCCAGCTACTACATTCTTGGGTGATTTTAAGAAACTAAGGTGCGGGAATGTTGCCAGCAGATAATAAACTGGACTTTATTATGCTTTTTATTTCAGAGACAGAGCCTGTGCTAGCAACCTTTCCCCTGCCCCAGTAATTCTTCCTCCTAAAACTGCAGGCACTCCAAGAATGTCAGTGCAAGGAGGTTGTCAGAAACTAACCAACCAGAGACGGCAAGTATGCATTTGTCCCTCATCCTTCCACATCCTCTTCCCTAGTTTGTGGTAGGTGTTGCAATACATTATTGTCCTCTTTCCCACAGAGCTTTGAAAACACCAGTACCATGGTAAATGCTTAACAGCCTGCTCTCAGCTGGGGGTAGGAGAGAGACCTGTCTGTAACATCTGCCTGGACTCACGGTTCCACCGTGGCTGACTTCAATGTGACATCACTGGATGCAGAGTCAGTTAGAGACATAGTTACTGGCTCCTATACACCAGTGAAATCTTTCTCAATACGAAGCTCCAAAAATCCAGGGCCAACCATTTAGAATCGGTACAGGAAAAAATGAAATCGTCATGCTATCTCTATCCAACACCCTACTTTTGCAAGTGAATAAACAAAGTCCCTGAGAAGAGAAAACAATAGAACCATGCACAAAATGATACAGCCAGTTAGAGAGCTGCAACGCCCATCTCCAGCACCCTGGTTCCTTCCTCTGCTCAGCACCTCGCAAAGGCTCATGGGAAGAGAGAGCCAGTGGGTTCCACAGCCAGTGGAGCTCAGGTCAAGGCATGGGCTCATGACCCCTTGCAGGAGGCACTACTTACATGGCCCCCAGTGCTCCCCACCTAGGGTATTCATGGTCTTGTGTAATCCCCTGCCTTTGAGTGCAGACTGGATCTAGTGATTTGCTTCTGAAAATAATGAATACAGCACAGACGGTGAGATGTCATTCCCCTGATGAGGTTACAAAAGAGGGCGATTTCCATCTTGTTGGTATTCTTTCTCCTGTGCTCTCTCTAATGAAGTTACTATGTTTTAAGGTAATGAAGTTACTGTGTTTTAAGGTACTCTGTGGAGACGTCTAGCCAATAGCTCTGGAGAACAGAGAGCTTAGTCCAACTGCCTTTAAGGAACTGAATTGCCAATAAAGGACTCTATCTATAGCACGAATCATGCAAATAGTATGTGCTGGGTGCTCAAGTTCCTTAACTACCCTAAAACTCAACCTTTTCTTCTTTAAAACCGGGATCACAGTAGAACCTGCCGTACAGGGTTGTTGGGAAATAGGATAAAGTAACACAAAGAAACTGCTTAGCACAGGGAATAAAAGCATCAAAAATATCACTAGAAGCCAATTCTGTCTGGCTCTAAATTCTTAAATGCTCTTCTCCGCCATGGTGGATAAACAGGATGCTAAGCGAAATAAGCCAGTCAGAGAAAGATGAGTATCACACGACCTCACTCATATGTGGAATCTAAAGGACAAAATAAATTGATGAGCAATATAGATCCAGAGACACGGAAGCATGGAAGAGAATGTGGAGCCTCAGAGGGGAGGCGGGAGGCGGGTAGGCGCTATAAGGGGTCAATGAGGGAAAAAAAAGGGGGGACATCTGTAATGCTTTCAACAATAAAAATTTAAAAATTTTTTTAACTTTTTTAAAACAGAAGTGAGGCAGATGTGAGGTGAGAGGATGCCGGAGGGGTTTTCTCTCTTTGTGAGCAGAATGGTGACGGTGACATGTGAACTGTGTGGGGTGGGATTTGGGCAGAGGGTCAGAGCAGCCCCACCTGGGGGAAGACGGCGGGAGGAAGTGGGGATACACAATATCTGTAATGCAGTCAAGGACGCATCTATTTATTCTTCATAAACATCTCGGCAGGCTGTGCACTCTCCCTTCAGAGAAGAAAGCTAACTGGTAAATAGATATAATTATACACCCATGTAACCACAGGACATAATTATTGACCGCGTTAATCCATGCATCACAGAGGAAGGGAAACAGCGAAACAGCCTACCAAGCTTGCAGGCGGACTCTGAATGCCACGGGCTGACAGTTTCACTGGTGTAGCTCCCAGAAATGTGGACATCCCTGCGTCAGCATATCTCAATGGAAATAAAGGTACAATCACCATTTGTTAAAACACAGAACTTATGTGTTTTCCTAGTTAGCTAGGAGACTACCTTTTAGTCAGTTCCCAGACTACAATAACCTGGTAGTAGAGAGACTTGGGGGTAGATTGTCTGAGTTTGAAACCTGCTAGGTCATTTTACTATTCGTGCAACTCTGGACAAGTAACCCCACCTCTCTGTGCCTCAGTTTCCTCTCTTGAAAAACTGATAATATTCCCTACTTCACCGTGGTTTTGAGAATAAGATGAGGTCAGGTATACAAAAAGTGCTTCGCACAGTGACTGACACACAGGAGGGTCTCAATGGATAATTATTATTTTTGTTTATATTATTTTAATCACAAACACAAAATGGAACACGTTGGAAAAAATGTCTCAAGGTCAATTTATTCCCAAATTGTGACTTGCAGAATTAACTAGTATTGAACAGATTAGAAAGGGAAGGAGGGGAAAGAAATGGGAGGGAGGAAGAGGGAGGGAGGATGAGAGGGAGGAAGTTCCATAATGGAATAAGTTTAGCTAGAGATAAAAATTTGATAAAATATTCTTAATGTTTTCTTTTTCTCTGAAGGACTTTTCTGAGCTTTTTCTGTGGAAATGTGCACATGACTCTCCAAAAGAAAGATAAAGTCTGCAGTGTTTTCATAATTTATTTCTAAGCAGAACTCCAGGTTTCCTCCCTGGGATTCTTGTTAATATTTTACAGGAAATGGCTTTCAGAAATATACTTTAGAAAAGCATTGCTGTAGGATGATCACAGCCCTATCAGACATTCGCCACTAGACATTTCTGGTCATCTGAGGCAAGATTCCCACCACGCGAGCAGCGAGTAGAATCTGTTCTGTGATTTGTTTATTCCTTTTGCTACTCCTTTCAGTTCGCTGGGAGCCTTATACATTTGGGGGCCACCAGAGAGCCTCCTTTTTGTAGGCGCTCCCTGGCCCTGCTCTCGGGATGGCTCAGTTTTCACTTTCACTTTTGCATTCTCTGCCCCTGGACTCCCACCCCACCCATACCTGCTAAGAGGGCTGTTTGCTCAGGATTCTGACTTGCCCCAGGAAGCACACCCGCCCTTTGTAATATAATAAAACTCAAAACAGAACGGTGAGTCCCCAAGACTTTGGACCGCCTGGATTTGGGGCCAGAGTACACACTGTGGCCAAGCACCTGGAGCAGCAAGACCCTGAGTATGTCAAGCTCTGGGTCCCAGAGGGCGGTGACTAGTGGCCCAGGTTCAAAGGCTTGTTTGCAAGAAGATGGCAATCACTCCTCCGTCCAGGTGTGCCTTCTCTGGAATAAATCTGAAGGCCGAAACACGTCAGCCAGTTGCTGCAACAATAGCCGACACCAGGAGTCAGAATTGCCTCCGTGTAGAATGAGGCCGTGGCTGAACCCTATACACGTTCTTGCCACAGTCTCAGGTTCCCTTCCTTTGCTCCTGAAGCCTCCATCCCTCTGTTGTGATCTTCCCTGGGTCATTTCCCATCTCTGCTCTCAGCTGACTCTCAACTAATCACTTAAAATGTTAAGTTATTCACTTGAGTGCAAATGGATAAGAAGCCGGCTAAACAGACTAAACACTATCAGGGAATGGTTCATTTTAGATATGTTCTCCAGAAAAGATAAGTCCTAAATCTCCAACAATGCCATGACTGTGGCATAGAAGGAGGAGAGGAAAGGATGAGAAGATGAAACCCTGGTTCTGCCTTCATCGGTTATTGTATCCATTTATTCATTGTGTACTGAGAGCATGCCTGTGCCAGGCTCTGTGTAAGGTGCTGAGAATAGAGCAGTGAATAAAACATCCAGCCACCAGCCCTGGCTGGGTGGCTCAGTTGACTGGAGTGTCGTCCCATACACCAGAAGGTTGCAGGGTTGATTCCCAGTCAGGGCACATACCTAGATTGTGGGTTGGATCTCCAGTTGGGGTCCACACAGGAGGCAACTGATCAATGTTTCTCTCTCACACTGATGTTTCTCTCTCTCCCCCTTCCTCTCTTCTCTCTCTCTCTAAAATCAATAAAAAAATATCCTCGGTTGAGGGTTACAAAAAAGCATCTAGCCACCAGTTCTGTCTTCATGGAACTCATTAAACTAAAACAACATTTTTGAGTGATTATAAATTGTAATAAAGGCTATGATGGGAAAGAACAAGGTACTGTAATAGAGAACATGTAAAATGCCTTATTATACCCTAATGCAGACAGATCAGGTAAGTTCTCTCTAAGGAAGTAGCATGCTAGCTGAGACGTAAAGGCCGAGAAATGAAGAGTTGTGAGAAACAGTGAGGAGGGTGCATTCCAAGCAAAGCAACCCAGTCATATTGGGACAGAGGAGAGAATGCACTTGGCTTTTGTGAGGGACTGAAGGAAAGCCCAGGTGGATGGAGGGAAGTAAGCTAGGGAGAGAGCACCATGAGATGAGGTTGTGTATCAGCTATCTTTGGCACAACGTGGTCACATAACAAACAACCACACACTTTGGTGATATACAACAATATGTCTATTATGCATGGGCCAGGGGTCATCTCCGGGTCAGCTCTAAGTTCTGTCCATGTGTTCCTCTCATCCTCCAGCAGCCTCACTGTGCTCATGACAGTAACAAAGGCACAAGTGTGCATGAATATGTGCAATGCCTGCTGAGACATGGGCTCAGAACTGTCATACCATCATCATGTCATTAGCCAAAGCAGCCATAGGACTGAGCTCACAGTTAGGATGGGAGGGTGTCATGAAATTACACGGTAAAGGACCTGCATGCCAGGTGGGTGAAGAATTGGTGCCATGTTTTCAACATTCCACAATTAGAGAGACAGATAGATAGAAACCAGTTCAATTGGGCTCTTGAAGGCCAATACATGTAGTTTAGATTTTATTCTAATGACTGGAAGAAGCTACGAAGCTGACCATTTATTGATCATGTGACCTCAGGCAAGTCATATGCCCTCTTGAGTGTTTCCTCTCTATACAAGGTGTGAGTAATGGGGCTGGGGTCGGGGGAGAGGGGTGGATTCCTGAGTAAGATACCCAGACACTCTGAACCTTGTAATATTTATGTATAAAAATAAGCTTATTAGACATACCTTTAGGATTATTGTGAGAATTAAATGAGAGAATAAACATAGAAGTGCTTTGTAAACTGTGAAATG
>NW_006290541.1:1009233-1016566 GCF_000327345.1 Myotis davidii
TTACTTCAACATTTACAGCAATGCTGCAAAGCCAGTAACAGGATCATCACTTCGTAGGAGAGGAAGCTGAAAGGCAGGAATGTTGCATAATGCTGCATTGGCTACACAGCGAGGAAGGCGAGAAGGAGCCTCATCCATCTGATTCCAAAGCTCCAAGCCTTCAATTAACTATACATTTAATTAGTTGCTTCCATGTATGAGGAGTTGGCTGGGGTAGCGGCTTTAGCAGAGATTACTGGCATGACAGGAGGTGATGGGAGTGATTTAGACCTTTCCCAGCTGCTGCTGAGCTCAGCAATAGTTCCTTATCCAGGCAGGCCAGTGGCCAGCAGCTAATTCACCAGGGGCCATCCCCGCTGATTGGTTCATCAATAACCCATTATCTCTGCCATTGTAAATATCTTGGGAGGAATGTGACTTTCGGGGAGGAATATCCAAGCACACCCGGGCTGCAGCCTGTCCG
Source organism: Myotis davidii (assembly GCF_000327345.1). Lineage (NCBI taxonomy): Eukaryota > Metazoa > Chordata > Mammalia > Chiroptera > Vespertilionidae > Myotis > Myotis davidii. The sequence goes on from NW_006290541.1 coordinate 1,009,697, forward strand.
CATTGCCTAGACCTCGGGAAAGACAGAAACATACACCTCTGCTGGCTTCTCATGGCAAAATGCTACACATTCCTCTGTAGTCCTGGACAAGGGGGCACTGGCTGGAACAGTGTGAAGACAGGGTCCTTCCTTAAGGAATATGTCACATTTGCTGCTCAGGACACGGGGTGAGAACCATAGTGTTCATGAATTGGTGGAGTTGTCTGCTGGACCACGGAGCAGCAGAGAGCCGGATGCATAAGAACCACCCAGCTAAGCAGCTGATGCTCAGGATGCCCTAGAGCAGTGGTTCTCAACCTGTGGGTCGCGACCCCTTTGGGGGTAGAACGACCCTTTCACAGGGGTTGCCTAAGACCATCGGAAAACACATATATATAATTACATATTGTTTTTGTGATTAATCACTATGCTTTAATTATGTTCCATTTGTAACAATGAAAATACATCCTGCATATCAGATATTTACATTAATACTCATAACAGTAGCAAAATTACAGTTATGAAGTAGCAACGAAAATAATTTTATGGTTGGGGGTCACCACAACATGAGGAACTGCATTAAAGGGTCGCGGCCTTAGGAAGGTTGAGAACCACTGCCGTAGAGAGTCTGATTCCGATCAGGAGTGAAGCCCAGAGATGTGGGGCTTCGCTCTCGCCCAGTGATTCTGACGCTCTGGTGCCGTCAGGTCTGGGACCACTCTGGGATGCACTGTCTTCATTTAACAAACGCAGCTTCAGCACCTCTTGTGAGCAGACCCTCCCGTTGAGTGCGAAGACGGAGACGAATAAACAGGCCCCTGACCTTGAGGATCTCACAGGTCAGTTGTAAAGATGAACACACTGACCAATAGCTATGGGATCTGAGAAGGAGTCATGAGCTTACCCCGCTTGTTTATGCCAACAAGAAGCCCTGGCTGCACAAAGGCTGCCCGTGGGTGCTCTGCTTCTCGCACGCAGCCTCCAAACCACGCAGCTTCCATTTCATCACTTGCTCTCCTCGCTACAGCTTTGCCTGAGTCCTCATTCCTGGCCCCATGGCTCTGATCCAGTGCTTTCACCTTGACAGCAGTTCAGAAATTTTCACTCTCAAGTTTCACTCTGGCTAACCAGGCAAGACATTCTGCCCACGCACAGTCAGTACAGAAGGATGTTCTACCACCATCCCCTTTGTTATAGTGGAGAAAGTTCTAGACATTGTTGGTCTCTCAAGCAGGTAGGAAAACATGTATTCCTACAAAAAAAGGAGTTGGTTCATTTTGCTCTGCCCGGATGTGAGGAGAGCCATTATCCCTCACTCAACACAAAGAGGATTATGAACCGGAACAGAACTATTCCCAAGAGGCCAGGAGAGGGTGGTGATAATGATCCATTTTAGTAATTTAAAAGAGGCTTTGTTGTATCCAAACTAGAGGGGAATTTGGGAGATGGGGTTGAAAACTTTCTTTGGAAGTAAATGGATCTCCCTGGGGCATTCAGAATTCTCGAAAAGCTAGGCTCTTTGCAGATGTTTCACTTGCACCTTATGATTAGATGCCATGCAGGCACCGAGCAGAGGAGGAAACTCGGTACCAAAGCTCAGTCCATAGTGGAGAGGTCATTGAAGCTGGACCTTTAGCCCATCTTGGGTTTCCACCTGATGCAAAGCATAAATACAAGGATGCTGATTGCAATGACTTTGCAATAGTAAAATTTGGGAGGAACCTGTCTAAAGCAGGTTGATTAAAATATGCTATAGAGAGAAAATGGACTAATGTGCACCTATTAAAGAAGAATGCGATCTCTAAGGTTTATTAAGTGGAAAAGAGAGTCAAAAATGCATGGAACAGACAGACAAATCTCAGTAGGGAGGCAGGGTGAGGGGAGAGATTAACCAGGGAACTTATATGTATACTAGAGGCCCAATGCACAAAAATCACGCAAGAGTAGGCCTTCCTTCCCCTGGCTGCTGGCACCAGCTTCCCTCTGGCACCTGGGACCCGGGCTTCTCTCAGGTGGCTGGCAGGCACCTGGGACCCAGGCTTCCCTCGCAGCCCTGGCTTCATCCAGAAGGTCATCTGAAGGATGTCTGGAAGGACATCTGGTCTAATTAGCATATTATGTTTTTATTATTATAGATATGCATATTCCATGGACACAGACAAGAGTGTGGTGAAGGCCTAGGAGAGGCAGGTGTGGGGGTTAAGGGGGTCAATGGAGAAAAAGGGGGGGACATCTGTAATACTTTCAATAATAAAGATAAATTTAAAAAACACTATCTAAGATGTTTCTATTTGTGTATAAGACATGCACACACACATACACTCAATCCTGTTGACTATTAATTACCTTACTGAGAGGGACTGTGATAAGGGGTTAAACTTTTACTTTAAATCTTCCATATTTATTTGTTACTTTTATTTAAAAATAGTAGTAGCAGACCTTACTTGAGTGGATTATGAATTTTTTTAACTGTATCATCACATGTAGAAATTTCTGTATGTTCCAATAACATATGCATTAACATATAAATATAGGCAAAAGAAAAATATCTACCTATATATATTCAGACATTACAAAGCAAACTAAAGTAAAATTATCAGCTTGTTTATTTATTTGTTATTGACCAGAGCATAGATCACAGTCCTGGAACTTTGTAGATCACCCATAATTATCTACTATTTTTTAATCGAGGAAACAATAGTTCTATCATTTTTTACAGGTTAACTCTCAATATCACTTCTACCAAGCAAAGTTCTAATTTCTTTATGAACTTTATCTATAATTTCAAACAGACATTTATTCAATGATTTATTCATTCATCCAAAAAATATTTACCATGCTACTCAAGAACAAAAAGAAAACACCAATAAAAGATCTATTACCCTTTGAGACAGCATGAAAAGACCTGGAGATCATTATGTTAAGCTAAATAAGCCAATCAGATAAAGACAAATATCACATGATTCACTTATATGTGAAATCTGATGAACAAAATAAAGTGATAAACAAAATAGGACCATAGACATGGAAACACGGAACAGACTGACCAATCTCAGAGGGAAAGCAGAGGGGAGGAAAAAGATTAACTGGTCTGCATACATACATTGCCATGGACACAGACAATAGCGTGGTGAAGGACTAGGTGGGGCAGGAACCCAGTGGAGGGGGGCAATGGGAGAAAAAGGGACATCTGTAATGCTCTCAACAATATTTTTTTTCAAGAGCTTTCATTAAGCCTGTTCATTTGTCCTTCACCTGGTCTTCTGGGATTGTGCCCTTTGGGGAGAAAGCACTTTGTAGAAGATTTTGTGTCACCATAAAAGTGACCCAACAGCCACATAAGACCCACACTAACTTAAGCCTGGCATTAAAAATATCAACTCACTAGAGGCCCGGTACACGAAAATTTGTACTCTCTGGGTGCAGGGGTCCCTCAGCCCAGCCTGCGCCCTCTTGCAGTCTGGGAGCCCTTGAGGGATGTCCAACTGAGAGCTTAGGCTCATTCCCCCGGTGCAGCGGGCCTAAGCTGCAGTCTGGCCTCCCTCTGCAGGATGGAGAAAAAGACAATTACAAAGCCTCAAATAAATCACTCCCAAAAGATAAGAGAGAAGCCATTGTCTCTGTAAATCAAGAAAGAAAGAATGAGGGAATCAAATAACACAATAAACTAAAAAGAAATTTAATATAATAGAGTAAAATGTTAAATCAAAGGAGTATTTAGAGAACAAAGTCAAGTAAATCTTCAGAATGTAAAACAAAAAGACAAAGAAATAGACAACTTAGTTTGTAGATATATTTTTAAAATATATTTTTTATTGATTTCAGAGAGGAAGGGAGAGAAAAATAGAAACATCAATGATGAGAGAGAATTATTAATCAGGTGCCTCCTGCACACCTCCTACCAGCAACCCTGGCATATGCCCTTGACTGAAATCAAACCTGGAACCCTTCAGTCCCCAGGTTGATGCTCTATCCACTGAGCCAAACCAGCTAGGGCTGAGTTAGTATATATTTTTAAAAATCATAGGGAAGTTTATTTTCCAAATAATAGATGTTCCAAAAATAAAGAAAGGAAAATAAAGGCATTGTCCAATAATAATAATAAACACAGTTGCCAGAACTGAAAAATGTGTGTTTTCATATCAAGTGTACCATAGTAAGCATGGGAAGAAAATAAAACAGGAGGAGGGAGCAAGAGCGATGGAGGGAAATATTTCCACATCAAGATGCATCATTGTGGAATTTCAGGGCATCTGAGACACACAAGAGTCACTAAAAGATTTTAGGGATGGGATAGACATGGGGAAAGGAGCAACCTGTCACATACAAAGCAGTAAGAACTAGAATGGCATTAGATATCTCAACAGAAACATCAAATGCTGGAAGATCATGGATCCATGTCATCAAAATTTTGAATAAAAAAATTGTTAACTTTTCATACCCAGCTAAACTATCGATCAAATGAAAGGGTAGAATAGAAATTTCTCAGATATATAAGTAATTTAAAAACCCAATTCATGTATTAGAAGATGAGCTTTAATAAAATGGGGAAATAAATTAAGAAAGAGAATTATATGGAATCCAGTAAACAAGAGACCCAACAGAGGATTGAGAGGAAACAAAGTCAGGTGATAATAGCAATGCTCCAGGCCTGGAGACCAAAGGAGGGAGAGGGCTTGTTAATGGACTCTCTGTGTGTGTTTATGTTTGAGCATTTGATAGAATCGTTTATAGTTGACATGTTGGTTGGAAGCATGTACCAAGAATTATGCTAATCACTGAAAGTATACTATTATATTATGTTATTAAGCTATATATAATTATATCATTATATAATTATGCTATTATGAAATTATTATGATTTATATTGTTATTCTTAATTTATTGTTTCCTCACCAGATAAAAACATCTAGTTAGCCCTAACTGGTTTGGCTCAGTGAATAGAGTGTCAGCCTGTGGACTGAAGGCTCCCAGGTTCGATTCTGGTCAAGAGCATGTACCTTGGTTGTGGGCACATCCCCAGGAGGGGGGATGCAGGAGGCAGCTGATCGATGTTTCTCTCTCATCGATGTTTCTAAATCTCTATCCCTCTCCCTTCCTTTCTGCAAAAACTCAATAAAATATATTAAAAAAACAAAAATCTAAATAGATTTCCATCAATATTTAAAGATATTGAGTAAATATACCAGCTATTGACCCAACATGAATTTTACTTTGAAGGACAAGAAGGAGTCATCAGATGAAATTGATGTACAATGAGAGATCCATGTGACTGTCAATCAAGAGAGACACACCTTGAAGGAAAAGATAGAGAAAATAAATGCAGGCTTCAAAAATTAGTCCCAAAGGAAAAGTTCCAGGAACCCTGGCCAGGTAGTTCAGTTGATTGAACTATCATTCTCTACACCAAAAAGGTTGCAGGTTCTATTCCCGGTCAGGGCATTTACCTAGGTCAAACCTTCCATCCCAGTTGGAGCATTTTCAAGAGGCAACAAATTGATTGTTCTCTCTCTCTCTCTCTCTCTCTCTCTCTCTCTCTCTCTCTCTCTCTCTCTCTCTCTCTCTCTCTCTCTCTCTCTCTCTCTCTCTCTCTCTCTCTCTCTCTCTCTTTCTCTCTCTATGAAAATCAATGAAAACATATCCTCAGGTAAGGATTTTTTCAAAAGTGTCAGGAAAGAATATTTTGGACTACGGGAGTTGATTTATGATGGTGCAGCTTCACACGAGGACAACTCTAGCTGCCCCTGTGTTAGTAACAGCAAGAATTAATTTATAGAGGGAAGATTGACAATTCTCCCCAGATATTCCAGAACTCCCAGTCCATACACTGGGGTCAGATACATAGAGAGAAATATGAGGCAGGTACAAAGGTAGGAACATATAGAGTTACAGTCTAGATGAAGTGGCAATTTATACTCCATGAGGAGCCTGAATCTTTCTACTGAAGGGGTCTCATGGGGCAAGTAGGAATTGGTCAGATGGGAGAAGTTGAAATGGCATTTTTGGCAGATGGGAGTATAAATTCAAATCAGTATGCTCATAGAGCAATAGAGGCAGGAGACAGAGGTGAGCATCAAGCAATAGACAGATTGAGAAGGATCTTGGTTTTCCACCTGTCATAATAGTAACTGCTAATGTTTATTCTAACCTTACTATGTGTCAGGAACTCTGCTGAACACTGACATTTAATATTCACCTCTGTGTTAAGAACTTATAACCCACTTTCCTGATGAAGAAAATGCAAGGCAGAGGCAACAAATATATATGCTGTACAGAGGCAGAAAGCTAGCACAAGTCCTGAATGCAGGATGAGTTATGCTGGCGAGCAAGAATTTGACAATGGATTTCAGGAAGGTAAATGTACCTCTGACACCACTCCCAGAGGCAGAGTCTAGACATGTGGAGTCCTGCATGGCATTTCACCACCCTGATATTTGTTAATTAGTGTGCAAGTTGATGTCATCTCATTCCTTGACCCAGGGAAGAAATGGGGGGGTGGGGCGGGGGGAATGGACACAGCTCTCTGTTTCACCAATACAGCCTGGTTTCGAGCTCCCTGACAGATCGTGAACTGCAAGAAGTAAAGAGGAGAGATTGACTTTCGGAGCTGTGGAAGCTGGAGAAAGTTCAATACGTCAGCTGTCAGCATCCGGTCCCTTGCAGGCTCAGGAATTTCAATTTCAAAGTACAAGAGATTGAAGTCTTGAAACACAAGATCATCAAACACTAATGATTCCTGCATTCTGCTAGGGGCGTGGAAGCAGGTGAGAAACAGTGGCTTTCGGAAAGGTGCGCGTGGGTGGAGAGCAGCTCTCACGCTGGATCAATCCTATAGGTGTTGAGAGGAGAAGAGAGCTTAAATGTGAGGGGATGCGCCGCCTGAGAGAAGGC